>NC_064924.1:367098737-367401768 GCF_023897955.1 Schistocerca gregaria
TGTAACTAATAGAGTTTTATACTGAGAAAACATGTTTAATAGTGGGTCAGTTTATGTAAAGGGAGTTTCCATTTTTTGTAGAATTTGGATGTAATTTCACCAGTAACTTCAGCAGTCTTTGTCAAAGTTTACCAGTGGAAAACGTCCAGTGTACAAATTTTTATACATTCTGGTGCAAATGGAAAGAATAAATAGAACATTCCAAAGTTTTGTCTGGTTGTTATGTTACATCACAAAGTAAAACCAGCCAGAATTGAAATAGGTTTCATGGAGATCAATATCTACTTGAAAATAGATTTAGTTGTGTATTACTATTCAATGATTTTGGTTCTCTATGATGTACATTGTCAGTGTGTTCCAATCTACTCATCTGCAGTGTTTTTAAAAGTTAAACTTACATTAAGGACTTTTAGTAAATCGATGAATGGCAACATCAGAACATGAGCTCCGAATTCGGTTGTTAATTACAGAGAGTCTTTAAACATTGTTTGGGGTCAACTACCACTAGAAAATTTCCTGTATCAGTGACTTGGATGTAAGTAAGTGGAACTGAAAACATTCCCAGTAAAGGCACATGATGACATCCATAGGCCCAAAGATTTGTCTCAAGTGCCTGCAGAGGGAGCAACCCTAAACTTATGTGAGGAAAATAGTTTAGCAAGGACACAGAAGCAGCAGTGTCCAAGAGTAACTTTTTGTCAATGAACTCATCTAAGCACATTTTCTGGGTAGCATTCTGAGAAGTCTGAAGTTTCATAGATTAATCAGTCACTTGGTTCACTTCTGCAGGTTGGAGTTATTTACAGCTTAACTGCCAATACATCTCTCACAAATGTCCCTTTTTGCCACATCTGTGATGTGTTCCCTGCCAGTGAAAGTGAGCACTGCTTATATGGAAAAGTAAATAATATTTATAGCCAGGTAACGGATTATTGTGGCCAAGATAGACACGAAGCCCATGCCTACTACAGTAGTACAAGTTTATATGCCAACTAGCTCTGCAGATGACAAAGAAATTGATGAAATGTATGATGAGATAAAAGAAATCATTCAGGTAGTGAAGGGAGATGAAAATTTAACAGACAACGGTGACTGGAATTCGAGAGTAGGAAAAGGGAGAGAAGGAAACATAGTAGGTGAATATGAATTGGGGCTAAGAAATGAAAGAGGAAGCCACCTGGTAGAATTTTGCACAGAGCATAACTTAATCATAGCTAACACTTGGTTCAAGAATCATGAGAGAAGGCTGTATACATGGAAGAACCCTGGAGATGCTAAAAGGTATCAGATAGATTATATAATGGTGAGACAGAGATTTAGGAACCAGGTTTTAAATTGTAAGACATTTCCAGGGGCAGATATGGACTCTGACCACAATCTATTGGTTATGAACTGTAGATTAAAACTGAAGAAACTGCAAAAAGGTGGGAATTTTAGGAGATGGGACCTGGATAAACATTCTAAACCAAAGGTTGTACAGAGTTTCAGGGACTGCATAAGGGAACAATTGACAGGAATGGGGGAAAGAAATACACTAGAAGAAGAATGAGTAGCTTTGAGGGATGAAGTAGTGAAGGCAGCAGAGGGTCAAGTAGGTAAAAAGAAGAGGGCTAGTAAAAATCCTTGGGTAACAGAAGAAATATTGAATTTAATTGATGAAAGGAGAAAATATAAAAATGCAGTAAATGAAGCAGGCAAAAAGGAATGAAAATGCCTCAAAAATGAGATCGACAGGAAGTGCAAAATGGCTAAGCAGGGATGGCTAGAGGACAAATGTAAGGATGTAGAGGCTTATCTCATTATGGGTAAGATAGATACTGCCTACAGGAAAATTAAAGAGACGTTTGGAGAAAAGAGAACCACTTGTATGAATATCAAGAGCTCAGATGGAAACCCAGTTCTAAGCAAAGAAGGGAAAGCAGAAAGGTGGAAGGAGTATATAGAGGGTCTATACAAGGGCGATGTACTTGAGGACATTATTATGGAAATGGAAGAGGATGTAGATGAAGATGAAATGGGAGATACAATACTGTGTGAAGAGTTTGACAGAGCACTGAAAGACCTGAGTTGAAACAAGGCCCCATGAGTAGACAACGTTCCATTAGAACTACTGATGGCCTTGGGAGATCCAGTCATGACAAAACTCTACCATGTGGTGAGCAAGATGTATGGGACAGGCAAAATACCCTCAGACTTCGAGAAGAATATAATAATTCCAATCCCAAAGAAAGCAGATGTTGACAGATGTGAAAATTACCAAACTATCAGTTTAATAAGACACAGCTGCAAAATACTAACACAAATTCTTTACAGATGAATGGAAAAACTGGTAGAAGCCAACCTTGGGAAAGATCAGTTTCAGTTCTGTAGGAATGTTGGAACACGTGAGGCAATACTGACCTTACGCCTTATCTTAGAAGAAAGATTAAGGAAAGACAAACCTACGTTTCTAGCATTTGTAGACTTAGAGAAAGCTTTTGACAATGTTGATTGGAATACTCTCTTTCAAATTCTGAAGGTGGCAGGGGTGAAATACAGGGAGCAAAAAGGCTATTTACAATTTGTACAGAAAGCAGATGGCAGTTATGAGTCGAAGGGTATCAAAGGGAAGCAGTGGTTGGGAAGGGAGTGAGACAGGGTTGTAGCCTATCCCCAATGCTATTCAATCTGTATATTGAGTAAGCAGTAAAGGAAACAAAAGAAAAATTCAGAGTAGGTATTAAAATCCATGGAGAAGAAATAAAAACTTTGAGGTTCGCCGATGACATTGTAATTCTGTCAGAGACGGCAAAGGACTTGGAAGAGCAGTTGAACGGAATGGACAGTGTCTTGAAAGGAGGGTATAAGATGAACATCAACAAAAGCAAAATGAGGATAATGGAATGTAGTCAAATTAATTTGGGTGATGCTGAGGAAATTAGATTAGGAAATGAGACACTTAAAGTAGTAAAGGAGTTTTGCTATTTGGGGAGCAAAATAACTGATGATGATCGAAATAGAGAGGATATAAAATGTAGACTGGCAATGCCAAGGAAAGCATTTCTCAAGAAGAAAAATTTGTTAACATCGATTATAGATGTAAATGTCAGGAAGCCGTTTCTGAAAGTATTTGTATGGAGTGTAGCCATGTTAGTTTAGACAAGATGAGAATGGAAGCTTTCGAAATGTGGTGCTATAGAAGAATGCTGAAAATTAGATGGGTAGATCCCATAACTGATGAGGAGGTACTGAATAGAATTGGGGAGAAGAAGAGCTTGTGGCGCAACTTGACGAGAAGAAGGGATCGGTTGGTAGGACATGTTCTGAGACATCGAGTTGAATACACTAAGCAGATCCAGAAGCGATGTAGGCTGCAGTAGGTACTGGGAGATGAAGAAGCTTGCACAGGATAGAGTAGCATGGAGAGCTGCTTCAAACCAGTCTCAGGACTGAAGACCACAACAACAACACAACGGAGCTGCTGCCAATGTGACCTGTCACCGCTGGTATACTGTTTTATGGAGTCATGTGGACTGTGGAGTGGTTGAGGGCCCCCCTGTAGATCGTGTGTCATGCCACACAACCAGGCTGGAGAATGTGCTGTGATGATGTTTCTTTGGGCTGTGGAGGCAGTTTTCTGGGCTTGAGCTACTCCCATTACTTTGTGAGGAGGGAGGGGGGAGGGGGGAGGGGATCTGATTTCCTCAATATGTGGTTTTCAGTTGTGAGTGGGGCATATGCCACACCATGATGTCTCTGATTATAGATCCCATCTAGCTTATCATTCAAAAAATTTCAAATTGCAGTTCCTACTTAATGCATGTAGCTCAGCACTCCATGAGAGTGATTTGGTCCCTTTTTTTGCTTCCAAAATTCTACTCTGGCTGCAAAAATGGCTGCAATTGTCAAAAAATGATCTTGTAATAAAGGAAATATCCTAGAAAACTCAAGTTATGCTGATTCATGAATGATTCCAACATCTGTATTAGGTGATATAGTTCAGATATTTCCTGACAAGATCATCATCTTTTCTCTTTCTGAGTTGGATATTTGGCAAACTGTAACACATAACTGCAGTTGTTAGTGGTAGATATACCACTCTTCATTTATTCATCAAATGCTGGAGTAGACATGGATGGCATGGGAGGTGCTCCTGTTATATTCACGAGGCTTGTATGGCCTGTAATTTAGCTGTCATCATCTCCAGATAATACTACACATTTTTTGTTAGTAGTTGTAAGTATTCATTGGTTGAAAAACACTCCATCTCACCTAATTAAAAACTGTTCATGGTTCATGAGTCACAGATTGCAATCACTTTCATAAAAGCCAATCTTTACAGACAACCGATGCAGGCACTTAACTTTTTATTCCCAACGAGAGATATGTACAGGATGCTCCTCATGAATAGTAAAAGCTGTTGTCCACAATACACAGAAAAATCCATTCCTTGCTATATCAAAATTCTGCCTATAACAAAGGTCACAAAACAAACACCTCAGCCAAACTGAAAGTTGCACATTCCGCTGATGCATCACAGTTGATTCAGACCAGCCCTGAGCCATTTTATGTGCTGCATTCTGTTGTCATTTTATCAGAGGGCACTCCTGATGACAAGTGCCTTCTGGATAGTGGCATCACAGTGACTAGTGACACTGCATGGCAACACTAGAACTATTAACTGTCATGCAGCTTTACTGTGAACAGTGCTATTTGCCATGCAGCTAAAATAATTTTTCAGTCCTTTAATCTTGATATTTAAATAATTTGTAGGTGTGACTAATGAGGTAAATTTTAAATTTTATTTTGATCTGGTTGAGATTCCCAGCTTTTTATGTCAGATGGGACCTTTTTCAATACCTTTCCTCTAGAGTGCACAACAGTACTCTGAATCCTCTGTTAAGGAGGCAAAGTCTACATGAAAACTATTTTTGTGTTGTAAATTAAAGTGTGTAAATCTCAGTTCAGCTGGAACTGATCTTTATTGTTGGTAATAAAAGCCAATATGAAGTGAGTGTAAGGATTCCAGACTCCATAAAAAGGCCTCTGCGAAATGTGTGGTTATATACTTTGCTTAATGTTCTTACTGCTTGTTTCTGCTGAATAAATACTTATTTGCTATAGGTGCACTGCCCCAGAAGATAATTCCATAAGTCAACAGGGGCTGAAAAATGCAAAATAAGCCAACACATTCGTTCACTGTATGTATTTTCATAAGACAACAGGGAGGCAAGAATAGCCAACACCTTTGTCTTTAGATCAACATGGTGAGAGATGCTTCTAAGGGCAACAAATGCCTAACTGAGCTCATCAATTAGTTTAAGTCAGTCAAGGTTACCCTTTGGTGATGCACAGACCTGAAAGGTGGGCCACCTCATCATGTGATACAGATGCAGTGTTCCTAGCGCATAAAGTCGAAACTATAATGTCCCTGATGTTAATATTTATGAGGTAATGCAATAATATGCACCCCTTCCCCAAAATGCCATGCCAACAAATTTTGCCTCAGAACACACATTTTTGAGAGGTCATTCATCTTATGTTCACCTCATCTTCGAACGCTCATATTTATTTATGCATTGTGAATATTGTAACCTTACTTATAACATTGTATTTTTACTTGCAATCTTTTGCAGTAGCTGTCTGAGAAACTTGTTAACATTTTTACCGTTTAAAAGAATGTAAGGTGATCTGTGAAAAAAAAAAAAAAAAGCCAGTATCTGTTTAAAAGACAATTTTGTACAACACAATACAAGTACACCACACACAGATCATTCTTTTTGCATTACACTGTCATCAGGGCTGTGTCTGTTAATGTATGAGCATGCTCGTATCAACAAAAAACATTACACTTTTGTACCATCCTTTAATGCTCCAGAATCCTCTATGATACAATCGTCAACATCAGACATCACCCAGCATTTAGTCTCAGGCTCATTGTGAGTAAGCACTAAGGTACAGTTTTATTTGTTGAAATGTTGGTGAATAGCCAGCAATAATGTACGACAGAATAATTTTTGAACCATCATTGTAAATTACCATACATTTATAGAGATTAGACTTGATGGAGTCTGTGTAAGATTCTAATGTACGAGGGTTGCCCAGAATGTAATGCACTGCATTTTTTTCTTCAAAAATTCTTTATTGAACATAATAAGAATTACACATACCAAAGAATGGTGTTTTATCTACATGCCCTATCTTTCCACGTAATCTCCAACCTGTTCTATGGCCTTCCTCCAGCGTAAAACAAGGGTGCATATGCCCTGCCAGTACCGATCCTTGACCTCAAGATGGAGCCAGTGCTTAACTGTGTGAATCTCTTCCTTATCGTCCTCAGAATGTCTCCCACGAATTGCATCCTTTAATGAAATGACAACATCAGCTTGCTGCAACACATTGGGTATGACAGGTGTGTATGGTCTCCCTGACTGCTGTATTTGTGAATATTCCCCACAGTTTCTTTCTCTGCAGTGAGAAATTCAATGATGGCACATTGTTTTCCACAATATTCAAAACAGTACAGCTATTTGAGATATATAGATATAAGTTATCAGACTTGCAATGTCTACTGGATCTTTTCACTGTCTAGTAGGCTTGACAGCAGTCTAATTCTGCAACTAGATTTAACATTATTTCTTCAGACAACAGCTTATAATGGTGATAACTTTCCTTGTGCACCTGTTAAATGAAGTCATAGTTTCAAAATCAGCTGTTTTTTCTGTTGTCACGTAGTTATAGTTGCATTCACTGCATTGCTGTTGATGTTGATTATAATGCAGCATCCCACATGAAAACAACTCTGATATTCCTCACACTCAATCCACATGTGTTCAATATGGCAGCAAGAAGTTGTGGTAATTATTCAGTTAAAGAAAATTATTGAATGAAAGGTAGCAATTACGGAATTTCTAAATATGTTTATTTTGGCATAGCAGTTCATGAATGAAAATTTTTCAGAGAGAATATGTTAGAGAATTTAGGTAATGGTGATTGTTGAACTGATGTTCAAATCAGGTAAATTAATAGCTTAGACCGAGTTGTTTACAGTTTTATAACTACAGATTTTTTTTGTGCATTTACAGCTATGTCAAAATTAGCATACCTGTTCCTAGTAGAGATTACAGGTTAAATCGAGGAAATATATGGCACCAACCTAGTCATAAAAAGCCAAGTTCTAGGTTTACAAAGGTAGCCCTGTTAGTGTTTTTGTGTAATTATTCTCATTTTGCATCGCTTCAGTGTTCACAGAACTCGTTAGTGAATGCAATGGCAAATTATTACTATCTCATTTGTGTAGCTACTGTAAATTAACCTTGCCTTTATTTATGTAATAATAAAAGTTTTCAATCATCTATATAATAAACTTCATTGAACAACACATTAAATTAAATAAACTACACTTATAAGTCATTTTACTGTAATCTTGCCTAAATAATTTTTATTTTCTTGAATGAATGATTTTCTTTAATTTCTATTATGTGAATTTCATCGTGTGCAGTGTTTCAGCTTAATTCATAACATAATTGCTGCTGTATAGTTCACATTTCAGTTGTTTCTTTTTTTTTCAAACCATAAAAACATCAGTTAATACTTGCCTTTCACTCAAGAAAGATCTTTAACCGAATACCTTGCAGTAAAAATTCACCACCAAATTGGACAAGTACAAATCTGCCACAGCATCATCAGAAATGACAGTTGGTTTTTTTGTGTGGAATGTTGTGGTACAACCTACTTGAGGAATAATGGTCGCCACTTCTGCAGATGTGGACAGCTTATCTTAAAACTTCCAGCTGATCTGGCAATAATACAAGAAGTGTTAGCACAATAGGGTGCTACAGTTTGCAGAAGTATTTTCAGGGCTATATCAGAAGACTGGATTATAGTCAGTCATTCAAAATCACTTAAAAGATTCAGAAGATGTTTCAAGTCATAGCAAGAGAATAGCTATTTCCAATAGCTTCAGTGCTTTGAAGATATTGGACAAAAACAGACAACACAAGATGCTCAGAAGCTGTTTAATAGCACAAGGCATAACTTACAAGTTAGGCCTGGGAAGAGAAGTCTTAAGAAGACCAAGGGTTATTAGTCAAATGAGTGTCAGAACTAGTGCAGAACTCCACTAGGCACCTAGTATTTTAAGACAAGTGTAGGGAATAGCAATGCCACCTGCAGTTTTAACTGTATAAGGAAGTATCTCAGAAAAAAGATCAACTAGTAATAGTAGGATGTACAGGCAAAAATTGGGCCATAACATTAATTATTCAATTGAAGATGAGCTTCAGCACATTTCTGAAAATGCTCTTTGCCTTAGTGTATAGACTGTGTCACTCTGGAAACAGAATGATAACCCTGGATGAAGCACACTTTGGTAAATGTTAATGCAGCATTTGTAACATTGCTATGATGTAGGGACATTCATACCATGGGTGTGCTTGTCATGTTGCATCCTTATGCAGGGCATGGCATACACAGAATGGTTTGCATCTGAATGCTTCTGGTAAGAACTTACTTGCATGACTAAATACCAGAAGTATCCAGTCTGACAAAGAAGGATTCATTCTGTGCCAGATATTACCACATTTTTAAAGGGTAAATACATATGGAAGCCAGAACTGCAGAATAAATATAGATACAGTGAAAACTGCAAAATCAGAACAAACTGATACAGCTTGGCAAAACTATGAATATTTAGCAAATTTTGTAGGAAATTTCTGGTATAATGTAAGTACTTTAGGAGTAAAGAAACCACTCATCAAAAAGCAGAAGCTTTGAGTAATTGACAGGCACACTCAAAAGAAAGAAAACTTCCAAGCTTGCAGTGTAATCCCTGGCATAGGTTTTGTGTGTGTGTGTGTGTGAATACCCACATATGTGTGTGTTCTCTACCTCAAAAAAGGAATACTCTGAAAAATAGCAGGTCTTCCTTTCTTTTTTTGTGTCTGCCTGTTGATGACTCAACGCTTTTGCTTTTCAATTAGTAATATTGAGTTGGTGCATAAGTCAGCAGTATTTTTCCTGAAGCTTAATAACCACAACATATAAATGACAGAGACTTTAGTCATCAATAACAATAATGCAGGAAAAGACAGATTGCTACTTGCCATAAAGAAGACATGTCAAGTTGCAGACAGGCACAATTAATAGACACTCACACGTAGCTTTTGGCCACAGCCTTCATCTGTAAATGAGATGCACATGCACCATCCACAAGAACAAAAAAGCAAGCACACCTCACACAAATGTGACCACCAACTCCAGCATCACAGAATGTGGACATGCTGGAGTTGACAGACATGTATGCGTGAGGTGTGCTTGCTTGTGTGTTTGTGTGTACGGTATGTTGCTTTTACTGACAAAAGCTGTTGCCAAAAGCTATATGTGAGTACCTTTTAATTGCAACTGTCTGCAACTTGACATGTCTTCTTTATGGTAAGTAGAAATCTGTCTTTTCCTACATTGTTGATATTCTTACCTAGAGTTTCCATTGTTTGAGTTTAGTCATCAACAATATATTCTCCTTCACTCTTTACAAGAGTCTGCAAACATTGGGGCAACTTTTTGATCCTACAGCTGTAGAAATCATGTGGTTTTGAGGCAAAGAACTCACATTTCTATTTGAATTTGCTACTCGTATTCCATCCAGGTCACCCCTAATGCTGTAATTTCTCTCTTTAGTCAGGCTGATTCCTGCACCACCTACTATGATCACCTGATGCTCTTAATCAAAATCGTTGCACACATTTCCTAATCCTGTGTCAGCCATCTAAGGCTAGCACTTGACTTCACAATACTTGGGTGATTTGGTGCCCTTTGTCTAACTTGTCCTGTACCACCTGCCATGGCTACTACTTAACACAAGACTCCCTTCTTTGTAATCTTTGTTACTGAACTATACTTTGTTTGTTCGCTAGAAGTCTGCTTCACCCTACTGTGACCTACAGTAGGATGAGGCTCTTTTTCACCTACTTCAGGTAACAAGTTCAAACTTTTTATACATTGTAAGCTCAGGTGTAATTTAAGAAGGTGAAGAGCTGTTCTGCTTTTGCCCACTACTTGTTACTTTTACCCAGTTACCACAGTCTTTCCCCCTTCCTCCTATCTAGTTCAAATTTCACATAATCTAATTGAGCCTGAAGGGCACAAACCTTCACTTCCTGTTCAGTGCTTCTCTTGACAGTGCCTACTGTTCCATGAGAGACCCTTCTTGAGTTCCCCTTCAGTTTCCCACCACAATTGCCCCGATGGAATTCTGCACATACCACTCCCTGTCTGACAACCCTATGGCAACATCCGCACTTACACACTATTCAACAAAGATTGCACACTTAAAAATAGAACAAAGTCATTTACCACACTTCAACTACAAGAATTTTTGTTATTTGTGAGCCTCAACAGTTAGACCTACAGGTTAGTGCTTCAGATGTATGGTATAAAAAATTAAACAATTGAGATTCAGGATGGAATAATGACAATATTATGAAAAGGATAGTTTGCTACTCACCGTATCGTGGAACTGCTGAGCTGCAGACAAGCTCAGCACCAAGACTGCTGAACAAGTAATCTTTCGTCCGCAAGGCCTTCTTCTGAACCAGACACACGCTCATGCAAACTCACACACACAGCTGTTGCTAAGGCTATATTCACAGCCATAGGCAGTGGTCACATATGTGTTGTGTGTGTGTGTGTGTGTGTGTGTGTGTGTGTGTGTGTGTGTGTGTGTGTGTGTGTGTGAGAGAGAGAGAGAGAGAGAGAGAGAGAGAGTAGTGTTTGCATGAATATGTGTGTGTATTGTCTACTTTAGAAGAAGGCCCTATGGCCAAAAGCTTACTGATTTAGCAGTCTTTTGTTGAACATAAAAAATTAGTTACTTCCACATGAAACAGGAACTCAGCACTCAGTTAACTGCAGATTTTTTTTAAAAGTAACTTATTCACAATAAAGTGTAACTTTTAATTACTACTTGTCAGGAGTATTACTCAATATTCGATGATATGTACAATTGGCAAAATGTGATGTACTACACTTGGTGCTCTTAGAATCATCTCTCAATGCGTTAACTTATTTTGCATATTATCACTCTCTGTTGTCTTAAGGAACTGCCTTTGGAGCAGTGCACCTAAAGTAAATATAGTGTTTATTCAGCAAAAGTGAGCAGTAAGAACGTTGTGTAAAGTATATAACTATACATGTTGCAGAAACCTTTTTAAGCATTTTAGTGTTCTTACATTTACTTCTTAGTACATTTATTCTGTTACAGTTTTTGTTGCTGACAATAAAAATCAGTTTCAGCTGAACTGTGATGTACACAATCACAATGCAAGACACAAAAGTACTTTTCATGTAGACTTTGTGTCCTTGTCCAGGGTTCAGAATGAAGATATGCTCTCTGGAGGTAAAATGTTTAACGAGTTCCTATAAATGTAAAGTAGGAAATTGAGTATCACTGCCAGTTCAAAAGAAAATTAACAACACTTCACTAGCCACTTTTTCTACATATTAGCTGAGTATCTAGATTCAGTGATCTGTAAGTTCTGCTAGCTAAATGGGAAGTAGCAGCAGTGCTTGTTGTAAAACTACGATAAGTTACTGCAAATAGGACTAAGAATTTATATAAAATATTTCTGTGGAAAAATACCATTGTGATCATACATATGTAAGCCTAATACTAGAGAATCAGCAGTGATATAGTGAAGCTGATGAGTCAGCAATTTTTTTTCAAAGTAGCAACTTTTTTACTAATTTACTCAATTACATTTAGTTGGTATAAGCACGAGTATCAGTAAGCTGTATAGTGATAATTAATTGTTAACATGCTACATACAGTTTGTGGAAAAACAATTCGATCACAATTGTAGGGCGGAAAGACAGTTTCTAGTCAAGGAATTTGTGTATAGGAAATTGGGGTCACAGTTGTATATTTATTGCACTACATGCATCACTCTAGCTATGTGATGGTCTTCAAGTCTGAAACTCTTTTTATTTTTTTGTGTTTGCCAGATGCAAACAAACTGCACTCTACTTACTGTCACTATGAAGGATCAATGTACAATGCAGAATATTGGTTTTAATTATCCATTCATCATATTCTCCTTAGGTACAGTGTAGTTAAACTAAAGTAGGTATCAGTGAGTGAGTGTTGTGAAGCAACAACACGAAAAATGGTTTCACATGAAATGAACCAAGTGACATGTACTTGGCCTAAGGTGCTGCTCATGGCAAAACAAGGGCAGCTCATAGGATTTACCAGGAATGTTATCCATATTGCAGGCTGTCTCCAAAAAACTACTTTTGTGTCAATTGATAGACACATGGGAGAGACAGGATCTTTGTGGGCAAATAAGCATGATGCAAGAAGGAGACATACTGTTTGTACAGTTGAGTTAAATGAAGATGTGATACATTGCAAAGAGCAAGATACGATGACAAGTACCAGATGCACTGCTCATGAATGTGGTGTGGACCAGTGTCACATCTCTGCTGGTATAAGCTGTGGGTCTGGACAACTTCCCTAGGCATCTGGAATTTGTTGATTGTTTCATTTAATGTGTTGCATGAGAGCTGCATTTCCCTGAACATGTGTTGTTTAGGAATGAGACTCCATTTACCCATGAAGGCATCTTCACTTCATACAACAGCTGCATTTGGACACTACAGAATCCTTATGCAGTGTACAGCCATGATAATCAAGAGCAATCAATTCTAAACTTGTGGGCAGGAATTTTGAATGACTCAGTCATTGACCCTACATATTATCTCAATGGTCGAATGCTCACAAGTACCTTGTGCTTTTGCAACAAGTATTGCCAGCACTTCTGGAGGATTTACTGCTTGGAATTGGGCAGAACCTTTGGTTCCAACATGACAGCACAACTCTACATTTTGCATTTGTTGTCTGAGGTCATCTAGAAGGAACTTAGCTGACAGATAGATTGGACATGGGGGCCTCCATGTTTGCCAGACTTAGGACCACTGAAGTTTTTCCCCAGGATAGCATGAAAGACAGCATGTATGCAACACGGGTTGTGGATGGAACAAGGCTTATGGCAGCATAAGTAATTCAGACTACTCTAGGTGTGTTTCAGAGAACATGCAAATCCCAGCATTAGTTATGCCAGTATGAAAAACGTAGTCAGTTTGAGCATTTGCTGTGACATATTCATGTTGATTAAGTTGTGGCAAGCCTGTCTACTAGAGAATACTCATTTTTCATTTACTTTCACCTTTAGGTTATGTTGTAATATGAATCATAGAGATGTGACTGTTTTTATTTCTAAAGAAGGACCGTATGGTATGTCAGCTAAGTACAGTACACTTGTATGTCATGCTAAAGTTTTTCTTATCTCATCATGACAGTTAGTCCAAACATTTGTTTATGTGTACATTTTCTGTGAATTGCTTTTCATTTTGGGCAAAGATGTCTATATACTAGATTTAAATTATATTTAAGTAGCACCAAAAATATGCAACTACGACCCCTAGTTCATATACTCAACTTACTTTGCTTGATGCTGTCTTTCTACCCTACACTTTTGGTTAAATTGCTTTTCTGCACTCTGTATATTAAGTTACTATGATGTTGTTGTCATATATTAGTGTATACTTTGACTCAGTCCACATTCCTGACAGTTCTCTTTCTTCACTTGGTCTATGAAACATCTGAATGAATGAATCCCCAGCTCATGAATTCTGGATTCACCAGAAATGTATCCAGCCAGCGAAGTCTGGGGTGTTCAGTTTACATTCTAATGCTAATTTCTAAACTAAGTTTCTTTACATATTGGAACACATGAAGACATATTCCTATGGAATGGCCCTAACACACTTCTTTGTTATCAATAATCTTATCATATATGGAAATTTTCAATGTATTTTTGTTGTAGTTTCTTCATTCCTTACGTACTAGTAATTAATCAAGCTGTATATTTACCATCTTCTTCTGTTGTGCAGTGAATTGGGTTTGACCGAATGCCTTCTCCTGCAGAAGTTAGTGCCAACACTCTTATACTGTAATTTGTGAACTTTGCTAATCCGTGGAGATTGGTCTCTAAGTTTGTTGTTTTCTTTACCTCCACATCTGTAGAACCACCTAAAAATCATTGATTTATGGTCAAGAACCCTGACATAAAAAAGAAATGCTGAAACTGAAAACACTATATTTTATACAACATTCACAATATTATGAAACTAAATGGATGTGGAAATGGAGTTATAGTTTGACAAATTTTATAGTTATCAGCATTAAAAGTTCACACCAAATTTCTGGCATTTCTGGTTCTATTTACTGATCAACCTCAGCAAAATAGACTCATGAAGCTTTTATTTAAACTAAGATTCATTGAAGAAGCTTTTGGAGAGTGAGGGAATGCTAATGTCCAAGTTAAGCATAATCCAGAGATGGTAATATGTTTTAGAGAACAAGGTAAAGATGAGCCACAGCATACAAATTTAGAACTTCATTGAATGCAGGTAGATTTCATCAGACATTATACGTTGCACTGAAATGAAATGAATGAACAAAATTTCTGTAAGTACCTTATCCTGCTTGGCTGAAAAGTTTTAACTGTAGCCACAGTCAACATAAAGTAATTTTAATAATCACCATGAGGAGCATGACAGAGGGAGAGACAACTGGTTCTCTGTAGCAAGTGACAACAGCAAAATGAGAACATAAATGATGTAAGTTGCAAAACAGATAAAGAGAGAGAGAGAGGGGGGGGGGAGAGGGGGAGTGGGGGAGGGGGGGAGGGAGGGAGGGAGGGAGGGAGAGAGTGATAGAGAGAGAGAGAGAGAGAGAGAGAGAGAGAGAGAGAGAGAGAGAGAGAGAGAGAGGTTATTTCCACCAACACTGTACAAGTAACTGGTGCTGGGATGCAGGGCAGTTGCGAGAGGAACATTCCTACTGAAATTCAACATCATGAGAGTAATTTCCTTGTGAACAACTGTGGTAACACCTACCCCTCCCAATCCCCCAATGGATTTCTGGCATCAGACATCATTTTAACCTGGGAGCATAAGATCAAACCATGTTTCATTAGTACCACACTGCAGTCAATTTGATGAAAACTTTTGGGAGAGATCAGTGGTGGTACAGTTCAATCATTGATTTCTGTCAAAAATTTCCTTGATATGTGTCTGGAAACCACTACTTGAAAATCTTTCCCTGCTGACTGTTGCACCACCATCTCAGTTCCTGTACGTAATGACTTAGATTTTTATCTATCTGTATAGGATTTATTCAAATCATTCTCCTACAATGAAGGTTAAAATACTGTTCTGTAAGTTTTGCTACCCTAAACATTTTGAATCCTTTGTATGCAGACATTATGTCTATCTACATTTACATACATACTCTGCAAGTCACTATATGGTACTGGTGAGGGTACCTTGTTCCACTACTAGCCATTTCCTTTCCTGTTCCACTCACAAATCGAGACAGGGAGAAATGACCATCTATATGCCTCTGTACAAGCCCTAATTTTTCATATCATTGTGGTCCTAACAAAAAAAATATATGTTGGTGGCAGTAAAAACATTCTGCAATCAACCTCAAATGCTAGTTCTCTAAATTATCTCAATAGTGCCTTGTGAAAGAATATCATCTTTCATCCAGCAATTCCCATTTGAGTTAATAAGGAATCTCTACGATAATTGTGGTTTCATCAAACTTATAGGTAACAAATCTAGCCACATACCTTTCTTTAACCAGACCTGGTGGGGATCCCACACACTAGCAATACTAAAGTAGGGGTTGCACTAGTGTCCTATATTTTGTCTCCTTTTAGATGAGCTACACATCCCAAAAACTCTCCTGATGAACCAAAGTCCACCATTTGCCTTCCCTACTACTGTCCTTAAGTGCTTACTCTATTTCATATTGCTCTGCAACATTACACCAAAATATTTAATTGACATGACTGTGTCAATGAGCACATGTCTAATGCTGTATGGAAACATTAAGGGATTGTTTTCCTATACTTATCTGCATTAACTTACATTTTTCTGCATTTCGAGCAAGATATCACTCATCATAACAACTAGAAATTTTGTCTACCTCCTCTTGTATCCTCTAACAGTAACTCAATGATAATACCTTTCCATACATTACAGCATCATCAGCAAACAGCCACAGATTGCTACTCAACCTGTCTGTCAGATCATTTATATACACTATGTGATCAAAAGTCTCTGGACACCCCCAAAAACATATGTTTTTCATATTAGGTGCATTGTGCCTACTGCCAGGTACTCCATACCAGTGACCTCAGTAGTCATTAAATATTATGAGGGAGCAGAATGGAGCACTCTGCGGAACTCATGGACTTCGAATGTGTTCAGATTATTGGGTGTCACTTGTGTGATATGTCTGTACAAGAGATTTCCACACTCCTAAACATCCCTAGGTCCACTGTTTCTGATGTGATAGTGAAGTGGAAATGTGAAGGAACACATACAGCACAAAAGCATGCAGGTCGATCTTGTCTGTTGACTGACAGAGACGGCCGACAGTTGAAGAGGGTCGTAATGTGTAATAGGCAGACATCCATTCAGACCATTACACAGGAATTCCAAACTGCATCAGGATCCACTTCAGGAACTATGACAGTTAGGCAGGAAGTGAGAAAACTTGGATTTCATGGTCGAGTGGGTGCTCATATGCCACACATCATGCCGGTAAATGCAAAACGATGCCTCGCTTAGTGTAAGGAGCTTAAACATTGGAGAACTGAACAGTGGAAAAATGTTATGTGGAGTGACAAATCATGGTACATAATGTGCCAATCCAATGGCAGAGTGTGGATATGGCAAATGCCTGGTGAACATCATCTGTCAGGGTGTGCAGTACCAACAGTAAAATTTGGAAGTGGTGGTGTTATGGTATGGTCATGTTTTTCATGGAGGGGGCTTGCACCCCTTATTGTTCTGTGGCACTATCACAGCATAGGCCTACATTGATGTTTTAAAGACCTTCTTGCTTCCCACTGTGGAAGAGCAATTCAGGGATGGAGATTGCATCTTTCAACAAGATCGAGCACCTGTTCATAATGCATGGCCTGTGGCAGAGTGGTTACACAATAGTAACATCCCCGTAATGGACTGGCCTGTACAGAGTCCTGACCTGAACCCCATAGAGCACCTCTGGAATATTTTGGATAGCTGACTTCATACCAAGCTTCATCGACCAACATTGATACCTTTCCTCAGTGTAGCACTCCATGAAGAATGGGCTGCCATTCCCCAAGAAACCTTCCAGCACCTGATTGAACATATTCTTGTGAGAGTGGAAGCTGTCATCAAGGCTAAGGGTGGGCCAACACCATATTGAATTCCATGGAGGTGCCACAAAGTTGTAAGTCATTTTTAGCCAGGTCCAGATTCCTTTGATCACGTAGTGTATATAGAGAATAAGAGCAGTCTGTCATGCTTCTCTGGGGTACCCGTTGCAATACTCATCTCTGATGAACACTCGCCACTGAGAACAACACTCAGGGGTTTATCACTTAAGAAGTCTTTGAGCCAAGCCACTCATGTATCTGGCAACCAATTCTATATGCTTGTACCATTGTCAACAGTCTGCAGTAGGGCACTGTGTAATATGCTTTCCAGAAATTGTCACAGATTACTACCATCCATATTATGGGAAGACTGTGAAATCAGACAGAAATCCACAAATATTCTTAGATAAGGCATAATGCTCCATCCAATAGATCCACCACACTTATCAAATTCATCCCTTTTGCATGTCTTGCCCACTTTGTTGTCTGTTACTCCACTACTGTTCAGTTTAAAAGTTTGTGCCAATTACTTATAATCTCCATTTACATCATGTATTGCAGATCTCAGCATGAAAGGCAGGCTTTAAAGGTGTGGAATGATTAAAGGAATAGGTTAGGCAAGAAGTGAAGCTATTACTTCCATTATTAACCACTGTGACAGGGATGTTTGCTTTTCACAATTAATAATTAAAATGGTTGCAAATAAATGCATTGGGATAAACATACTGAAGAAATGATGCTTACCTAGTTTTTCACTTACTGATTTCCTTCTGAAGTATATTTACATACTTGCAAATATGTGGATACCTATGAAAGTAAAAAAAAAAATATCTATTTATCATGTATATGAGTATTTGTTTTGCTGATATCACTGTTTCCTGCTGTTCTAGTAAGGAACTGCAATTATAGACTCAATATACTCTCATAAGCCGCAAAAGAAATTGGTGACAAGATATTCTTGTCATGTATGTCTGAATTTCAGAGGATGTATAACCTCCTGTCTCTTGTTGATTTGCAGACAGTTTATTGAAGACCTTTCTTTACTTTATGAGATAGTCAGCTTTTTCATTCAGTTTAAGCTAGTTGGCTGGATTTACATGCCTTTCCCACTTGTCTAAGTTTTATCTTTACCTTCATTTGACACATGTACATTGTAGTTGGATTTGATGTTGTAAGTCTAGCACTTCTCCCCCTTAATCATGTAATCCCTTTTCTCACATTATACCCATAATCTCTGACAGTAATGAGTGCCACTGAGCATAATCCTCACTATCCTGATCTGCTTTGTTATTGGTGTTTTAGTTTGCTCCATATACTGATGGGGAAAATGTATTTGACCCTCTTTTCATTTAGTTGGCTTCTACTAAAGGCCACATATCTATTTCATATTTTGATGTTTACAGGTCTTATATCTTTCCTGTTTATATTTAATGTTTATACTTTCACTACTCATTTCACTAAATTTCTGTCAGAGAAAATATTTTCAGTTGCTTTATTTTGTTGCTTATAATTTACTGGTAAATGTATTTCAGTTTTTAACGTATGGTTAGAACAGTGTTGGGAAACTGGAACTTACCATGCCTAGAATGCACATTCTTGTAGAATACTTTGTAGCTATCTATGATACCATTCCTGTGTTCTGGTGGTGGTGGATCCCAGCGCACTCTGATACTCTGCGGGGACAGTGCTGAACAGCGTAAATCTTGTGGAGGCATATCTGGAACTGTTCAGCACATGGTAAGAATTCTGTTTCTCTCCTCCTTTGCCAAGAAAACTAGTTTTGATTAAAAATATTTTTAGGTTTAGCATAACAAACGTAATAGGAATCAGTTTATGCAAATACACACACACACACACACACACACACAGATACAGAGAGAGAGAGAGAGAGAGAGAGAGAGAGAGAGAGAGAGAGAGAGAGAGAGAGAGAGAGAGAGAGAGTGAGAGCAATGTATAAGCATCAAGATTTATTATCACTACAGTAACAACTATCATAATAATTTGCATTTCTGTCGTTTTCTCACCACTTCCATTTATCTTGTCATGATGGCTAACTACTAGTCTTTGATCAGTATGGTGAGAAAAAATAATTTTTCAAGGAGCAGCAAGGCAGACAAGAGAGGATCTAGTTCTAAAATTTATACATAATTAAACCACTGTAACCAGTCACTATTGAATTCATGTTTAAGTTCAGAATTAATTTTGGAGCGACATTTCCTTCTTGAGATGATATATTTTGATCACATCTTTTGTATTGCTTTATTTGTATGATATAAATTTAACTGTTGGTTACACGCTCACTCTTGTAGTGGCTAGAGAACTACACATATGAAAATTACAGCAATATTCTCTGACATGTTTATCTGAAAAATACCTAATGAATTTTAAAAATGTACTCAGCAGTGACTAGTTATGGTACTTTATTTGTGCATAACTGAAATAAGTTCCAGCCATGGGTCATCCCTGCCCATCATGGTTATTCTTAAGACTCTAGTTGGTTGGGAAAAAGGTCAATTTGTTAATATGTCATTTAGATCAGTGTGGGTAATCAGTCATCATTGAACGAGTTCTGGGATAATACATTGCCTAATGTTACATGTATGAAACATATCACATGTATCCCAGGGGAAAAAAAACTCTCTGGGATGTGGAAATACTTCAAAAATGAACATTTTATGTAAGTGCCATATGATAAAAAAACTCCATCTGAACAGGTCGCGGAAGGCCCAGCAGTACCGGCTGACCACCATGCCAGCCTCAGCTGGTAGACCTCACTTGATGCAGATATGGCAGGGCACATGGTCAGCACACCACTCTTGACAGCTTTTGTGACCAGAGCTGCTAATTCTCAATGGAGTAGTTCCTCAATCAGCCTCACAAGGGCTGAATGCATCCTGCTTGCCAACAATGTTCAACAGACCTGAATAGTCACCCATCCAACTTCTAGCCCAGCCCAATAGCACTTAACCTTGGCGATCTGATGCGAACCGGTGTTAACCACTGTGGCAAAGCCATTGGTGCCACATAATAGAATGACTTAATTTTATGAAACATTGTAATGTTACAGTGTTATGAATTATATTAAAGCCTAATATGTTAGTTTTAAGAATTCTAATGAACATACTCTTCAGTGGAATAGTGGTTTCATCTAAAAGTTGGTAGAGTTTATATATTTTATATTCTTTGCTACCAGCAATAACATAATGACTCATCATAGAATTATTATTTTTTGAAGCAGCTAATGAAGTGTGATTCGCAGAAAGAAAAAGAATGCATGTAAAGCAAATCATAAAGTAAGAATATTTAAATATTAACCACAGTGAATTGTGCTGTTGAACTTGCTGAAGACAGATTTCTAAATCTAATATAAATATACATTTCACGGCCCACGGTACAGTGCATGATGTCAGTATTACCTACTTTCTTTCTTATTGAGTGAGGGGAAAATAAATATCTGTATGGTTATGTACATTCCCAAAAAATTTTATCTTATTCTTACGATCCCTACGTGAGATATCACTCTTATCTCCTTTTTTGAGGGATGTGTTGATTACAGCTGTAATTCAGTGTCTGAAGAAACTATTGGAGACTATTGTAATAGCTGACACATTTTTATGTCACCTTCTATTAGAGTATATTGTCCTGTTTGCATGTGTTAGGTAATAGGAGTTTCTGTTTTTATTTGTCTGTTATGCTAAGGTTAATCAGAGTGGAAATGTGTTGAAACAATAGCTTTTACTGTATAGCACACTAATATGCTGGTGTACCTTCATTCACATAGCATCCATTTCAGAGATCGTGTGTCAATACAGTTCACAGTTCCACTAACATAGACCACGTGGGTTGGCGACCTGGTGTACTCTGGTGAGCCACCAAAGAAATAGCATTATTTAAGTGATCTCAAACAAGTGCTTGGCCTAATCTATAACCCATATTACTGCTGTAGACTCAGTGTGTTCAGTGCCATGTGCAGCCTATACTTCTTCGTATCTTATGTTGGCTTTATGTAGTGCTGTGTTCCATAAATTGTGTTTCTTCTTCCTGTAACAAACTTGGTCATGAGTGATGGTTATATTTTTTCTGTGTGTTAGTATCTGTGCTAAGTCACCTGACATACATCTCGAGGGAAGATGTACTCAAATGTATCTTTGTCCACGAACAAGCTTTTGCAGAACAACAGCAGACTCTCACCACTGCTCTCAATCCAGTGACATCTGCATGTTCATGGCAAGTAACTCTTCTGTCGGTGGAACCACCATATTTTCCAACATATGATGAAACCAGCTGAGGATTGGGACTTCTACAAGACACTGTTATCCCAACATTTCCATGTTTTTTGCATGTGTGATGCAGACCTGTGTAGGGCTTTCTTTCTTTTCTGGCTTTCATCGCACGTGTATCAGTTGTTGTTCCAACTTGCATCTTTGCAAGAACCAGCCAGCTTATCATTTGATGAAGAACCAGCCAGCTTATCATTTGATGAAATGTGCAAACTTCTCTCAACTTATTACTGTGACAGAATGCATGAAACTGCAACACTTGTAGAATTTTACCATTGTCAGGAATGCCGAAACCAGTCTTACAAAGCCTGGGCTGTAAAATTACATGAGTTGAGCCATCATCATAAATTTTTCACAAGTACCCATTACGAATCTTATTCTGATCACATGGTGCATGATATTATTATTCGTCTGGCCCCAGATAGGGAAGTCTGCCAAAAAGCATTTTAGTGTGAGAATCTGACCTTTACAAATGTGCTCAATATAGCACAATCCTTTGAAGTGTAATGAGCTACAGGAATCAGATTGCTGCATGGGTGAAGGTATCAGAAGTTGCTCAATCAACTCCTGTCAGTCACACTGCAAGTATTCAGGATGATGGGGAAGCCATTGCAGCAGTACAACCTTCGCATCACATGGGACAGCATCGGTTATCGCTACAGCAGCAACAGGCCTTGTCACAACAGCAGCCATATGCCCCCGGCCATGTGCCCCCGTTCCATCTTGCCCATATTGCTTGCTCTAAGCGTTAGGCCTTTTGCAGTGAGGTTAACTACAATAAACAGCAGATTCTGATCCTATGTCAGTTCTCCATTCTTGCATCTTACAAATCATTTGTTCACTCTCTCACCTTCCTTGTTGTGGGTGACTCCCAAACCCCAAACCTGTTCAGGTTAAATGCATTAAATGCTTTTGGTTTCTCCATTATCAATGAGGTAAATTCAGTGTTAAATCAAATATCAGCAACTGTAGTCCCTCTGCTCTGAGTCTTCATCATTGTTTTCCCCTAGACTCAGTTGTGCTACCAGTTTTCAGGCATCAACTGAATTCATAGCTGAAGAACTAGCATTTGTTGAGACAGGCAGGAGGTAATGACATGAAGATTTGTTCATTATGATTGAATGTGGCCCACCTACTTACTAGTAGTCAATGGTTCTTGTTCCACTATGTTTGCTTAACAATTTGTGCCCATTATTTTGCAACATCGTAAAGAAAAAAAACAGGTTTCTAGTTGCTATATTAAGGAAGTGGTCGCCTGTGACTGTGCTAGTGTGAACTTGCAAAATATTTTAATATCTTCCCCTTTTTTGATCTATGGCATAACATTCCCTCTTCTTTAAGACATTTATCTATCCATTACTAAACTAATCTGTATGTGTTTTGAATTTACAATTTCACATTTGGCTGAGTTCAATATCTTGGTTGATTATTGAGCTCAACCATAATGTTCTTAATATTAGCCTGTGTTAACTTAATTATCTAAATTTACAATATCTTTGTGGTCCATTTCCCTACTACTGATAGTTTTAAAATGTCTATTCTTAATCCTTATCAATAGTATGTATCTACTCCATGGGTATTTGATGGATTGGTGGTTCATTTAAATGGCATATTTTGCATTTTAAGGAGAAAAAATTGCACAAATGAGCATACTATTAGAATAACACTTGTGGATGCACCAGCAGTTATTATGTTTTGCTGGTGTTTCTCATGATATTGCTTCATATGTTATAACATCTGTTCAACTGAAATTCTTCTCTTTTACCAGATTATCTTTCATCTAAAGAGTGTAATAGACTGAATTCAAAGTTTTGCCAGGGAAGGTTACATTCTGTACAGATAATATGTATACTGATTCTTACAGCCAGTGCAACATTGGTTGAGAAAGGGTAACTATTGTCCTGTGATAGTAACTGTAACTGAAAACTGTGTTCTGATTATGTTGCAATTGTTTCTGTTGATTAGTAATCTGCTATTTTGCTGTTCTATTTTTGTCATCCTTGCTGATTTTCCATATCTGTAACAGTTGACAATCACTGTTTCTGGTGAAAATATGGAATGGCCTCCAATTTTCTGGAAAGATGGCTGCAGGGCTAGATTTCCCTTGTACACTGTATTGCTTCCATTGTCCCAATAAATAGTTACATTTAATAAGCCTCTTTGTTAGTCTGGACTACCCTGGCATCTAACCACCCCCTAAAGTGTTGTAGTACTACACCTGAGATAGTCCTTCTTGACACCTTCATTGGAACATCATGTAAGAAAAAAAGAATTACCATCAATCCCTTCCCTCCCTCAGACCATTGTATACCTACAGACTCAAAGACAAGCAGTTGAAAAGTAATTTTAACATAATTAACCTAGATAATGCATCAGTTGTTCCTTTGAATGATTTCACTCTACTGATATGAGCTACATATGTCTCAGTTTGTAGTGGTAGTTTTACATTTACTGGTAAAATCATTTTGATGGCTTCATACACTTCCTTTGGGGTACAAGGGCTTGTCAGCAATATCCACTGCTGTATCCTATATTGTGATAGTTTACTTGCACATTGCCAAATATGCTCCTAATTTTCCCAAGCCTCAGTGTTGGCATGTTTTATCCTCTGCCAAACTTCTCTTAACCATTTTGCAAATTTGTTGCCTGGTTCACCTTGTGTCCCTAATTTTGGTTGTATCATGTCAAAAGGTGATTTCTGCCCATGCACTACTTTGTATGGTTAAAAAATGTTTCTGTGTTTTCTTTTGAATCATAAGCACTGACTGCAAAACTTAAGTAGGTATCCCAGTCTACATGTTGGCTATTCACATAATGTTTTAGTATTTTTGATATTGTGTGGTGAGCTCTTTTCATTCATCTATTTGCTTGTGGATGGAATGGGCAAGTATGTAGCTTCTTGATTTGCAGTAAATAGCATAACTATTTCATCAGATTAGACACAAAGTTAGTCCCTTGATCTAGGATTATGCTCTCTGGTATGCCAAATTTTTGTACCATAAGATGGGATAATATGAGAAGGAATTTTAATATTCTTTAAGGGAGCTTCCCAACAGTATTAAATTCAGATAGCAAAAAGTGTGAGATATTTGGGATGCCACTGAAGAATAATATAATCAAAGAATGTGAACCAAAAATATTATGTAAGTAACCACATCCTAATGAATAAGATTGTCTGTTGTTATCCCATATTTTGGAGGAATGTAGGACACTCATTCAATTTCCATCCAAAGTTCCAGATTTACCTCTAATAGGATAATTTCTGACAGAAACTCTTTTTAAAAAATACAAATGCTCAGAAATTCTTTTTGCCTGTTTAGAAAATATTTTGCACATGGAAAAAAATAATTGACACATGTTCTGAGAACATTTGACATGTGTTTAGAAAAAAAATTGACACATATGTTTAGAAAATATTTCATTAATAATGACAATCTATTCATAGCATAAATCATAAATCTGAAATATAATCTCTTTTTCTTCTCTGGGAGTTGACAACACACTGGCAATTTGGTGTTTTTCTACACCATCATCATTTGGATTCTCAAGAAAAGTGAACACAGATTTTCTGCTTTGATGCTAATGCAAAAATCTGTCTTCCATGTCTTCTGCACCCTTTTCTGTTATGTTTCCACCAAACTGCCTATTTAGCTGTTTCTTTCCAATCGTGTGTTTACTATCTAATGTTCAGAGTCGTATGTTATATTTGCTTGATGCCTTTCTGTATGGCAGTTTTCCTGATCTTACTGCAGCAACCGTCTTTCCAAAATGTTTGAGCATCAAGACTGCACATCAGAAAAGCACCAAGCCTCCTTTTATAACCCTGTGACATTGTCCAATAAACCCCACCATATGTAGATGTCTGTAAATAGTTTATTAGACATTGGTGCAAGTCAGATTCATGGTCAAACTACATTCATATTTCCTTCTTAACATTTAAATGAGTAATTTATAAACAAATTATGCTTACCACTTTTTACTCTTCTAGTACAATGGTGAAAGTATTTGCAAGTGCAACTGTGTATGTTCAAATCTGCTTGACAATATATCTACATCTACATCTATACTGCTCAAGCTACCCAACAGAGTGTGGCAGAGGGCACTTTACGTGCCACTGTCATTACCTCCCTTTTCTGTTCCAGTCGCGTATGGTTCGCAGGAAGAACAACTGTCTGAAAGCCTCCGTGTGGGCTTGAATCTCTCTAATTTTACATTCGTGATCTCCTCAAGAGGTACAAGTAGAGGGAAGCAATATATTCGATACCTCAACCAGAAATGCACCCTCTCGAAACCTGGCGAGCAAGCTACACCGCGATGCAGAGGGCCTCTCTTGTAGAGTCTGCCACTTGAGTTTGCTAAACATCCCAATAACGCTATCACAGTTACCAAAAACCCTGTGATGAAACATGCTGCTCTTCTTTGGATCTTCTCTATCTCCTCCGTCAACCCGATCTGGTATGGATCCCACACTGATGAGCAATACTCAAGTATAGGTCGAACGAGTGTTTTGTAAGCCACCTCCTTTGTTGATGGACTACATTTTCTAAGGACTCTCCCAATGAATCTCAACATGGTACCCACCTTACCTACACTTAATTTTGTATGATCATTCCACTTCAAATTGTTCCGCACGTATACTCCCAGATATTTTACAGAAGTAACTGCTACCAGTGTTTGTTCCGCTATCAAATAATCATACAATAAAGGATCCTTCTTTCTATATATTCACAATACATTACATGTGTCTATGTTAAGGGTCAGTTGCCACTCTCTGCACCAAGTGCGTATTCACTGCAGATCTTCCTGCATTTTGCTACAATTTTCTAATGCTGCAACTTCTCTGTATACTACAGCATCAGCCGCGAAAAGCCGCATGGAACTTCCGACACTATCTACTAGGTCATTTATATATATTGTGAAAAGCAATGGTCCCATAACACTCCCCTGTGGCACGACAGAGGTTACTTTAACGTCTGTAGACGTCTCTCCATTGATAACAACATGCTGTGTTCTGTTTGTTAAAAACTTTTCAATCCAGCCACACAGCTGGTCTGATATTCCGTAGGCTCTAACTTTATCAGGCGACAGTGTGGAACTGTATCGAATGCCTTCTGGAAGTCAAGGAAAATAGCATCTACCTGGGAGCCTGTATCTAATATTTTCTGGGTCTCATGAACAAATAGAATGAGTTGGGTCTCACACGATCGCTGTTTCCGGAATCCATGTAGATTCCTACAGAGTAGATTCTGGGTTTCCAAAAACGACATGATACGCGAGCAAAAAACATGTTCTAAAATTCTACAACAGATCGATGTCAGAGATATAGCTCTATAGTTTTGCGCATCTGCTCGATGACCCTTTGAAGACTGGGACTACCTGTGCTCTTTTCCAATCATTTGGAACCTTCCGTTCCTCTACAGACTTGTGGTACACGGCTGTTAGAAGGGGGGCAAGTTCTTTCGCGTACTCTGTGTAGAATCGAATTGGTATCCTGACAGGTCCAGTGGACTTTCCTCTGTTGAGTTGCTTTTCTATTCCTTGGACACTTATTTCGATGTCAGCCATTTTTTCGTTTGTGTGAGGATTTAGAGAAGGAACTGCAGTGTGGTGTTCCTCTGTGAAACAGCTTTGGAAAAAGGAGGTTAGTATTTCAGCTTTACGCATGTCATCCTGTGTTTCAATGCCATCATCACCCCGGAGTGTCTGGATATGATGTTTCAAGCCACTTACTGATTTAACGTAAGACCAGAACTTTCTAGGATTTTCTGTAAAGTTGGTACGTAGAATTTTACTTTCGAATTCACTGAACGCTTCGCACATAGCCCTCCTTATGCTAACTTTGACATCATTTAGCTTCTGTTTGTCTGAGAGGTTTTGGCTGCGTTTAAACTTGGAGTGAAGCTCTCTTTGCTTTTGCAGTAGTTTCCTAACTTCACTGTTGAACCACTGTGGGTTCTTCCCGTCCTTCACAGTTTTACTCGGCACGTACTCTAAAATGCATTTTACGATTGCCTTGAACTTTTTCCATAAACACTCAACATTGTCAGTGTTGGAACAGAAATTTTCGTTTTAATCTGTTAGGTAGTCTGAAATCTGCCTCTTGCTAAACAGATAAACCTTCCTCCCTTTTTTTATATTCCTATTAACTTCCATACTCAGGGATGCTGGAATGGCCTTATGATCACTGATTCCCTGTTCTGCACTTACAGAGTCAAAAAGTTTGGGTCTGTTTGTTATCAGTAGGTCCAAGATGTTATCTCCACGAGTCGGTTCTCTGTTTAATTGCTCGAGGTAATTTTCGGATAGTATAATGTCACTCGATGCTCTGTCCCTACCACCCATCCTAAACATCTGAGTGTCCCAGTCTATATCTGGTAAATTGAAATCTCCACCTGAGACTATAACATGCTGAGAAAATTTATGTGAAATGTATTCCAAATTTTCTCTCAGATGTTCTGCCAATGCTGCTGAGTCGGGAGGTCGGTAAAAGTAGCCAACTATTAATCTAGCTCAGTTGTTGAGTGTAACTTCCACCCATAATAATTCACAGGAACTATCCACTTCTGCTTCACTACAGGATAAACTACTACTAACAGCGACAAACACGCCACCACCAGTTGCATGCACTCTATCCTTTCTAAACACCGTCTGTGCCTTTGTAAAAATTTTGGCAGAATTTATCTCTGGCTTCAGCCAGCTTTCTGTACCTATAACAATTTCAGCTTCAGTGCTTTCTATCAGCACTTGAAGTTCCGGTACTTTACCAATGCAGCTTTGATAGTTTACAATTACAATACCAATTGCTGCTTGGTCCCCGCATGTCCTGACTTTGCCCTGCACCCTTTGAGGCTGTTGCCCTTTCTGTACTTGCCCGAAGCCATCTAACCTAAAAAGACTGCCCAGTCCATGCCACACATCCCCTGCTACCCGTGTAGCTGCTTGCTGCATGTAGTGGACTCCTGACCTATCCAGCGGAACCCGAAACCCCACCACCTTATGGCGCAAGTCGAGGAATCTGCAGCCCACACGGTCGCAGAACCGTCTCAGCCTCTGATTCAGACCCTCCACTCGGCTCTGTACCAAAGGTCTGCAGTCAGTCCTGTCGATGATGCTGCAGATGGTGAGCTCTGCATTCATCCCGCTGGCGAGATTGGCAGTCTTCACCAAATCAGATAGCCGCTGGAAGCCAGAGAGGATTTCCTCCGATCCATAGCGACACACATCATTGGTGCCGACACGAGCGACCACCGGCAGATGGGTGCACCCTGTACCTTTCATGGCATCTGGAAGGACCCTTTCCACATCTGGAATCACTCCCCCGGTATGCACATGGAGTGCACATTGGTTTTCTTCGCCTCTCTTGCTGCCATAAAGTGTAAACAGCAAAATATGTACATAAATAAAAACTTGTATGCAGTGATACCAACACAGCAATAAAAGTATACTGCCCCCTTATAAATTTACCTGTGTCTGATATTTCACCATGTTACAGTAACGAGTTGTTCACCATTGTCTGTGCAACAGTATTAGCTTTCTCATCTGGAACTGTGACCATTACTAGATAACTTGTAAAATGATTTATCATTGTGAGTATATATTTGTTACCAGCTGGAGTTCTGTTGAAAGGTCCTAATGCATAAAGTACTACCATCTGAAACAGTTTTTCAACTGCTGGTAACCTCTGTACCTATACTTTCTGATGACTTAAATCTGCTCTTTGCACATATGGGGTGCAGTGTCTTATTACTCTATGTCAATACACTATTTTACCACAAAACTTTTCTGCAACTAATTTACCAGGTGTGCTCCTGTCACCATGATGAATAATGCAATGTGATGCACCTATTGTAAGACTTCAGTTCTCTGTGTTGCAGGAACCTCAGTGTGTAGACCAGCACAGTAAGCCCTCGTGTGCTATAAACTGAGACTGCGTTCGAAACCTGCACTTTTCCCAATCTGCTTGACTCTTACCTAATGCCTGTAATACCACTACTTTTCTATTTAGGCTGTCTGTGTTTGTATGCTTTACTCCTGCATTGGAAACACTTCAGTATCAAACTCACTCAATTTACCCATTTTGTTGATTGATTTGGATGGTATTTTAGGCATAACATCCACTTCATGGATGCATGATCTGTTATCACTTTAAATTTATGTCCTTATAGAGAACAACAAAAATTAGGAATTCCATATATCACTGCCAACATTTCTTTTTCATTGTTGAGTAATTTAGTTCAATCTTGTTCATCTGTGTGGATGTATACTGGTATGTCACAGCGTGTTCTTTTCCTTTGTAATTCTGACACAGAATACAGCCTAACATACAGCTACTAGCATCACAGGAAAGTATGAATTCCTTCTTGAAATCTGGCAATACTACCACTGGATCTGACATCAGCTCTTCCTTTAGTTTCTGTAAAACTTCTTCGCTCCCTTGTCCACTGACACTTAACTCCCTTGCAAAGTAACTGAGTTAATGGTTCTGCAATTTCAGCAAAGCCTTTTAAAAATGTATGATAACTGATTGCAACTGTGTGTGTCTGTGGTGTTACAAAATCATGCACGGATGACATGAAATGAGGACCCATCCTTCCTCCCTTTTGACTGATAATATGTCTGAGATAATTGCCTTTTGTGTGAGCAAAATGACACTTCTCTAAGATAAGTGTAATACGTCTTGTTTTCAGTCTTTTGAACAGATCATCAAAGCATTTAACACATTGTTCTCTGTTTCTGGAATAGACTACTGTATCACAAAGATATATCACTCATATGTTTGGTTTCAACCCATGGAGTTTTCGGTTTAACAAGTGCTGGAATGTAGCAGCAGCATTTTATAATCCCAATGGCTTTCTGTGGTTTTGATAATCATGTGACGGTGCTGCAAATGCTGTTTTAGTCCTGTCATCTGGAAATTCTTCAAGTTGGTTATAACCTTCTAAGATATTATTTCTAATTGTCTAATATTTCCTTGATGTTTAGGATTGGTCAGGCATCTCTTATAGTGTGCACATTTAGGAAATGCTAGCCACAACAGAAGCCATCATATGACTTTTTCAGTATGATGAAAATATTGGCTGACCATGGGCTATCGCTATGTTCAATGATCAATGATGCCTTCAGTTAGTTGTTGACATATAAATTAACCAAACAGTGGTTGCAGGTGCTTTACTATTGTATATGGCTTGTAGCCTCCCCCCATAAACCATGGACCTTGCCGTTGGTGGGGAGGCTTGCGTGCCTCAGCGATACAGATGGCCGTACCGTAGGTGCAACCACAACGGAGGGGTATCTGTTGAGAGGCCAGACAAACGTGTGGTTCCTGAAGAGGGGCAGCAGCCTTTTCAGTAGTTGCAGGGGCAACAGTCTGGATGATTGACTGATCTGGCCTTGCAACATTAACCAAAACGGCTTTGCTGTGCTGGTACTGCGAACGGCTGAAAGCAAGGGGAAACTACAGCCGTAATTTTTCCCGAGGACATGCAGCTTTACTGTATGATTAAATGATGATGGCATCCTCTTGGGTAAAATATTCCGGAGGTAAAATAGTCCCCCATTCGGATCTCCGGGCGGGGACTACTCAGGAGGATGTCGTTATCAGGAGAAAGAAAACTGGCGTTCTACGGATCGGAGCGTGGAATGTCAGATCCCTTAATCGGGCAGGTAGGTTAGAAAATTTAAAAAGGGAAATGGATAGGCTAAAGTTAGATATAGTGGGAATTAGTGAAGTTCGGTGGCAGGAGGAACAAGACTTCTGGTCAGGTGACTACAGGGTTATAAACACAAAATCAAATAGGGGTAATGCAGGAGTAGGTTTCCTAATGAATAGGAAAATAGGAATGCGGGTAAGCTACTACAAACAGCATAGTGAACGCATTATTGTGGCCAAGATAGATACGAAGCCCACACCTACTACAGTAGTACAAGTTTATATGCCAACTAGCTCCGCAGATGATGAAGAAATTGAAGAAATGTACGATGAAATAAAAGAAATTATTCAGATAGTGAAGGGAGACGAAAATTTAATAGTAATGGGTGACTGGAATTCGAGTGTAGGAAAAGGGAGAGAAGGAAACATAGTAGGTGAATATGGATTGGGGCTAAGAAATGAAAGAGGAAGCCGCCTAGTAGAATTTTGCACAGAGCACAACTTAATCATAGCTAACACTTGGTTTAAGAATCACGAAAGAAGGTTGTATACGTGGAAGAACCCTGGAGATACTAAAAGGTATCAGATAGATTATATAATGGTAAGACAGAGATTTAGGAACCAGGTTTTAAGTTGTAAGACATTTCCACGGGCAGATGTGGACTCTGACCACAATCTATTGATTATGACCTGTAGATTAAAACTGAAGAAACTGCAAAAATGTGGGAAATTAAGGAGATGGGACCTGGATAAACTGAAAGAACCAGAGGTTGTACAGAGTTTCAGAGAGAGCATAAGGGAACAATTGACAGGAATAGGGGAAAGAAATACAGTAGAAGAAGAATGAATAGCTTTGAGGGATGAAGTAGTGAAGGCAGCAGAGGATCAAGTAGGTAAAAAGACGAGGGCTGCTAGAAATCCTTGGGTAACAGAAGAAATATTGAATTTAATTGATGAAAGGAGAAAATATAAAAATGCAGTAAATGAAGCAGGCAAAAAGGAATACAAACGTCTCAAAAATGAGATCGACAGGAAGTGCAAAATGGCTAAACAGGGATGGCTAGAGGACAAATGTAAGGATGTAGAAGCTTATCTCACTAGGGGTAAGATAGATACTGCCTACAGGAAAATTAAAGAGACCTTTGGAGAGAAGAGAACCACGTGTATGAATATCAAGAGCTCAGATGGCAGCCCAGTTCTAAGCAAAGAAGGGAAGGCAGAAAGGTGGAAGGAGTATATAGAAGGTTTATACAAGGGCGATGTACTTGAGGACAATATTATGGAACTAGAAGAGGACGTAGATGAAGACGAAATGGGAGATACGATACTGCGTGAAGAGTTTGACAGAGCACTGAAAGACCTGAGTCGAAACAAGGCCCCCGGAGTAGACAACATTCCATTAGAACTACTGACGGCCTTGGGAGAGCCAGTAATGACAAAACTCTACCAGCTGGTGAGCAAGATGTATGAGACAGGCGAAATACCCTCAGACTTCAAGAAGAATATAATAATTCCAATCCCAAAGAAAGCAGGTGCTGACAGATGTGAAAATTACCGAACTATCAGTTTAATAAGCCACGGCTGCAAAATACTAACGCGAATTCTTTACAGACGAATGGAAAAACTGGTAGATGCAGACCTCGGGGAAGATCAGTTTGGATTCTGTAGAAATGTTGGAACACGTGAGGCAATACTGACCTTACGACTTATCTTAGAAGAAAGATTAAGAAAAGGCAAACCTACGTTTCTAGCATTTGTAGACTTAGAGAAAGCTTTTGACAATGTTGACTGGAATACTCTTTTTCAAATTCTAAAGGTGGCAGGGGTAAAATACAGGGAGCGAAAGGCTATTTATAATTTGTACAGAAACCAGATGGCAGTAATAAGAGTCGAGGGGCATGAAAGGGTAGCAGTGGTTGGGAAAGGTTGTAGCTTCTCCCCGATGTTATTCAATCTGTATATTGAGCAACCAGTAAAGGAAACAAAAGAAAAATTTGGAGTAGGTATTAAAATTCATGGAGACGAAGTAAAAACTTTGAGGTTCGCCGATGACATTGTAATTCTGTCAGAGACGGCAAAGGACTTGGAAGAGCAGCTGAACGGAATGGACAGTGTCTTGAAAGGAGGATATAAGATGAACATTAACAAAAGCAAAACGAGGATAATGGAATGTAGTCAAATTAAATCGGGTGATGCTGAGGGAATTAGATTAGGAAATGAGACACTTAAAGTAGTAAAGGAGTTTTGCTATTTAGGAAGTAAAATAACTGATGATGGTCGAAGTAGAGAGGATATAAAATGTAGACTGGCAATGGCAAGGAAAGCGTTTCTGAAGAAGAGAAATTTGTTAACATCGAATATAGATTTATGTATCAGGAAGTCCTTTCTGAAAGTATTTGTTTGGAGTGTAGCCATGTATGGAAGTGAAACATGGACGATAACTAGTTTGGACAAGAAGAGAATAGAAGCTTTCGAAATGTGGTGCTACAGAAGAATACTGAAGATAAGGTGGATAGATCACGTAACTAATGAGGAGGTATTGAATAGGATTGGGGAGAAGAGAAGTTTGTGGCACAACTTGACTAGAAGAAGGGATCGGTTGGTAGGACATGTTTTGAGGCATCAAGGGATCACAAATTTAGCATTGGAGGGCAGCGTGGAGGGTAAAAATCGTAGAGGGAGACCGAGAGATGAGTACACTAAGCAGATTCAGAAGGATGTAGGTTGCAGTAAGTACTGGGAGATGAAGCAGCTTGCACAGGATAGAGTAGCATGGAGAGCTGCATCAAACCAGTCTCAGGACTGAAGACAACAACAACAACATGGCTTGTAGATTGGTGTATTATCGCCTGTTGGAATGCGAAGTCATGCTATGAGTGTTGCTGACAGTGGACCATGTGAGTTAAACAAGTCTGAGTTTTCTAATAACAATGTTTCCATGGCTTCCTGTTCACTATCTTTGAAGTGACAAACTACATAGCACAGATGTGTTGATGGTTTACTTAAGGCTGTGATCATATGTTGATCTATTAATATCATACTCATCCACTGTCTCTAAAGTTGCTCTGATTAATCCCTTCCGGAGATGCACAGTGTCCATCCCAAAATTATACAAGCTTATTGGACAATTTTGATACCTGCTCTACAAGAGTGGCTACAGTATCACTCGTATTACCTGGTCATGTTTCCAGTATCTTTTTGCAACTTGATACTACTTGAGCTGTAGTGTGCCTTTTCTGGCACACCAGCTCTTTGGACGACTATCAATTACCCAGCTGTACTATGATCTTTGCCCCTGTTGTGACCTGGTGGCGGGTATGTGTGGTCAGGGAGCTGGTCATGGAACTTTACTACGAGGCGCTAGGATGTGCTTTAGGGGACGAAGGAGCAAAACACGTGGACTCGGCCAGCAGCGGCGCGGCCGGGCTACCTCACAGGATGGTTGTAAGTTTGTGGTGCAGCTTTCTGATGTCAACTGTGGGTGCTGCTCATCGCCTTGCTTTGGTACCTGTTTTCTTGGACAAGACTATTTCCTTGAGACCATCTCGAACAATGCTCTCCATCGGAGGTGTAAGTGGTTCTGGTGCCTTCATTTTGTGGAACCATCTGCATTGTTTATTTTGAGCACCATTGATGGATAGACTACAACCTTGCCTTTTTAGAGGATAGCCAGCCAACACAGAGGCAAATATCTCGTATACATTCCCAGTTAGTTCATTTGGGGAACCATTTAAGAGATTTTGATTGTGTGGTAGTTAAGGATGCCAAGAGGCAGAAAATAAAACAGGTTATGAGTCATGCACAAAATTTGCAAACCAGAACCATGGCCCTAAGTTTAAATATGGAAGACACTAGTTCAGAACAAGGGGACGTTGGTAGTCAGGGCCTTGCGGCACTCAGAATTGTGATGTAAAGGATCGCAGTCAGGTAGGCTTCGATGGGTTTGCTGAACTGCCCAATCCCATTATGTGTTTATTTACTGGATTGTTGGAATTATCTGTCAAAAATTTGTGCCAGGTTCAAGAGCTTTTGTGGTTATTAGCCAAGTTGGAGGTTCAGGCTGAGACCTAGCGTGTCCCGCACAAGGTAATTCTCTTGCTACTGTACCCCATAACTAAGGAGTGTTAAATGTATTAGTTTTGGAAGTTTAACAAGTCAGCAGTCTATTAAATATCTGAGGACTATAATTATAGCTAGGAAATTGTCAGCACGAATGTGAATCGAACTTGTGCGCAAGTTTTTTGGCAAGTGCAGGCTCTGCTGAAACATTAGAACAATACATGGAGGGGGTCCGCAATGCAATGTTGGCTCTGGATATGTCTGTGGCTGAGTCTGTTGTCATATCTAACGTTCTTGGGGGGATGCACCCTGATGATCAGACACGACTAGTTTTTGCTAGATGACCGACTAAGCCTTTCGGAGTTGGACAAAGTAGTGGAGTCAATTCAGGCCCTCATGTTCACTGATCCCCAGTGTAGTACTAATTATACCACAGGGACAGTATCTTTAGTTCCAGTGAATAGCAAGTTATGCGCTGATCCTGTTGTGCAGACTAGGAAGCATTGTTTTTGCTGTGACGACACTAATCACATGATGCGCGACTGCCCTATTCCTAAGGGATTGCAGGCAAATCTCTGATGCCATAGGAAGAGAGGAGGAAGGGATCATAAGCTAACCTTCTGATGTGCACACATCTGTGCTCCTGGTATGCCCCCTCTCCCCTACATTTGTACTAGTGTGCGAATAGAGCCCCTTTGTGGACTGCTTGATTCCGGAAGTTCAGTGTCCATGATTGACCATAAATGGTATTTGGAGTTACATCGATTGAATAGGTTATCTGTTGTGGGACCTACCTGGCAGAACTGTCATACTGCAATTGGGGACAAGTTGCCTGTGGTGGGAGAAGTGCAGGGTAGCCTATCAGTCTGTGATTTTACATGGCCAATTATCTTGTTGGTGGGTAAGGGATCAGCCATACACTTACTCCTGGGCTGCGATTTCATTCAGCACAGCGGGTTGGTATTAAACTATGCCAGTCACACATTAAGCTTTAAGTTCAGACTGCAGGAAAAGATAGTGCTGTGTGCATGTGATCAGTCTAACTTCGTCAGTATGGTGGGCAGTAAAGCCAACAGGTTTGAGGTTAGTCACCTTCCTGACGATAATGTGGCTCAGTTAATAGAATTGTTAGATGAGTTTCCTGATGTGCTTTCTGAGAACTTGGTGTAAATATCCTGATTGAATATCACATTCATTTGTATGATGGGCTACCAGTTTGGCAGTCGCACTATGTTGCAGGAGAGCCTTATCAGACCATCAACCTTGTTTTATGCTTCACCAATATTTCTTATTCCTAAAGCCAGTGGTAAGGATTATAGACCTGTAGTTGATTACTGGTTATTGAATAAGAAGGTTATGCTGGAATCCATTCCCTTACCCAATATTTGTAATTGTTTTATTTGGTTTTCAGGGGCGAGATGGTTCTTGATCTTAATCAAGGTTATCATTAGATTCCCCTTAGTGAGGAACCAAAACATGTTACCGCATTCTGCATGGACTGGAATCTCTTTGAATTTAACAGTGTTCCCTTTGGTTTGGCTATTGGCACTGCAGTATTGTCAAGCTTGTTGGACCATGTTTTGGGAGATTTAAAACTTAAGTGTGTGTATAACTATCTGGATGAAGTTGTGGTGTATAGCCGAACCTCCAAAAACACCTTTCCTATCTTGAGCAGGTGTTGTGTAGATTTCGTTCCACTAGATTGACTGTTAAGCTGGAAAAGATTACTCTTGCTAGACACCAAGTTTCATTTTTAGGCCATCTTGTCTCAGGCGACAGAGTTAGAATTGATCAAGAGCGGACCAGTGAGATTAAGAAATTTCTGCCTTCAAGGACAAAGAAGCAAGTCGTGTGTTTTATTGGCATGGAGAATTGTTTTCACATGTTCATCCCTAATTTCACACAGTTTGCTGCACCTCTCAATGACTTGCGAAAGAAAGGCCAGGGGAGACAGTCAACAAAGTGATTTCAAGGCAATTAAGACCAGAATTGTGAACCCTCCTATTTTGGCAGTTCCAGTTTTCCAGAAACGTTTTCGAGTCCAAACTGATGCTTCCAATCCCAGGATAGCAGCTGTCCTTCTTCAAGAGGATCAGGGCATGAAGTGCCCTCTAGCCTTTGCTTCAAGGAAGCTCACCGCTACAGAGTTAAACTATTCTGCTTATGAGTGTGAGGCTCTTGCAGTGCTCTTCACCTTGGAGAAATTTTGATTTTATTTAGAACATAGGTAGTTCATCCTCAAAACTGACAATCAAGCACTGAGTTGGGTCCTAGTGTGGCCTCAAAATACCAGAAGGATTTTTATGTGGGCAGTCCATATTTCAGCCTTTCCTTTTAAGGTGCATCATATTAAAGGCTCCAACAATCAGGTAGCTGATGCTCTTAGCAGAATGTTTAGTGAAGACCTCAAATCTCAACCAGGGGGAGAGTATGACTCAGGTAGTCAAGTGGTGAACAGTGAGCCCACAGAGATCCCTCAATTATTCATTGACCTTAAAACCAAGCAGAATGAGGATCCGTATTTGGGCCCGATCTGGTGGAAGGTTACTGTTGGCGAAGGCCTGCCTGGTTACTCTTTAAGGAGTGGGATACTCTGTAAAGAGGTTGGTAAGCCCAGAGATGTAAGGATTTGCTTACCATTTGATACAGTTTCACCTCTCTTTCAGTATTTCCGTAATTCTGTACTAGGCGGGCACCTCAGCCTCTATAAAACTTTGGCCAAGGTGTGGGCCCATGTGACGTGGCCTTCTCTGTACCGTGATGTGCAGCAGCTCTTCAGTCAGTGTGATGACTGTAGGAGCAAGGCCAATTTTCATCCCCCTTTGGGTCTACCTCAATCTCAAAGAGAGCAGTGACCGATGGATAAGATGTTTATTGACTTTGTTGGACCTATGCCTAGGATTAAGGAAATGTACCATTACAGCTTCGTCATCATGGGCGACTTTTTGCATTTTGTATGATTTCTGCCCAGTACTGGGGTCACTGCGAGTATAACCTTACATCATCTGACCCATATTTTTTCGTGGTTTGGCCCCCCAAAACAACTCGTTAGCATTAATGCCCCTGCCTTTGTTTCAAGAGAGTATAAACAGTTTTGCTTACATAGTGGAATCAGGCATATTACAACTACCCCCTACTATCCACAAGCATCCTTGGCAGAGAGGGTTAACTGTAACCTAAAGGCAGTGCTCATAATTTACCATGCCAAATCCCCCAGTAGGTGGGATACTACACTCTCGTGGTTAAATTCCACGTTCAACATGGCCCGGCATGAAACTTCTAGGGCAGTTCTGGCTGAGTTTATGTTGGCATATATGGTCAATTCCCCTCTTTCCAAACTTTGGCAGATCAATGACGTGTTGCCATTTTCCATTACTCTGGATACCCTTACGGAAAATTTGCAATGTGCTTGAAACAAAATGGAGTTAGCCCATCGTTGGCAAGCTGAATGTTATAACCAAGGCAGAAGTGTTTTTCAGGCTAAGACCGGGGGATAAGGTGTTTACTAAGAACATTACTGGTTGGAATGCTCATGCTATGGAAACTCGTAAGTTTGTACAGCATTACTTGGGACTGTGTGTTGTCACCAGAGTCTTAGGTCCTGTTAATTTGTTAGTTAAGGAGCTTGCAACGAGCAAGAGGTTCAGAGTACACCTTAATTAAATCAAGCCTGTCAGATAAGTCTCTTTCCCTTCTTTCAACGGTGGTAAGACAGAAGGGGAGTGAGGCTGGACAAGTTTGAGCCGTAGAGGTTGAGCTGTGGTGCGCCTTTTCTGGCACACCATCTCTTTGGACGACTATCAATTACCTGGCTGGACTATGATCTTTGCCCCTGTTGTGATCTGGTGGCAGGTATTTGTGGTCAGGGAGTTGGTTGTGGGATTCGCTACTAGGTGCTAGGACATGCTTAAGGGGACGAAGGAGCAAAACACATTGTTCATTAAGTAATTCTAATTTGCTGATTGCTTGAGAAGGAAGCCATGGGTCATTTTGGAGATTGTTTTAAGATGGCCATGTGTCGATTGTATGTTAGCTGTTTTAATGAATGTCATCTTGAATAAATTATTGATCTACTAGTTGTTGTGCTTAAGGAGTGACATTATAGGGGCCTAGACCTTCCATGCTAATCTCGACTTCCTAGCTCACACTACTTTTACACTTACAAGATTAATAATGAACACTGCCTTTTTTAAAAGCGAACTCAACAGACTATCACACCCAAAACTCATACAAATAATCTTAGCTAATATTTGTGTCTCATTGACCAGTGGCACTTGGTACAATCATGTGCTGCATGATCACAATGCCTACAAGTGGTGCAAGTTACTAGCACCATTATAATACATGGCACACTATATCCATTCAAATTATAGCTAGTATGCATCTTGGGTACCAAATAAGTTTTCTTGCAGTTGCCTCGAAGTTGTGATAGATCTGTAGGTATTTACAAAAGTAATTTTCCACATTATATGCCATCTCTATGTCCAAACCTGGCCATTAAAAAACAACAAAATAGAAAGGCCAGTAAAAAATTCTCTTTTGACTCACTGCTTTGCAGTCATAGCTGATCACTAAAGAACATGTGTCATGTTGATGTTGCTGTAGAACCATTTCTGATGCCAAACTTTGTGTATGTCGAGCAGAGTTACATCTAGCTTGCAGGATGGTGATGTGGACCTGTAGAGCATCTTTTGGCACAAATAAAACAGGATTAGAAAGTCAACATTTATTGATTCTGATTTATAGTTCAGTGTCTTTTTGTCAGCCTCAGGTGACATCTTGTGCCAGTGATACAGTGGAATTCCACTGACTCCTGTTGTCAGGTCAAACGGCTATCATCAAGGCCATTACTCTGCAACTCAGCTGAAGTCTTATGAGCTGCTGTCTGGCAGTCTACAGGCGAAGCTGTAGCATGAGTATGTGCCCCACACTGCACTTGAGCATACTTTATCCTGTTCTGGAAGATGGCAATGACCCACAGTGACCCACTGGGATGTACCACACTTTCAAACGTCATGTGGTCAACTGATCATGATCCCCCACCCCATTTAGGTTGGCCCTTGGCCCCAGAAGTTTCTGCTGCAATGACCAGGAACAGCAGCACCAAATGACTCTTTCATACAGAATTATTGATGATGATAATGTTAGTGTGTTAAGCACTGTGTGATGCACTGGTTTTGGTAGACCTTAGTCTCCCCATCAGTGATGTGTTAGTTGACAGCCAATGTGAAGTCCTGTGAGTGTCAGGTCATGGTAACAACTAATCATTACATGTGGCTCTCTGGACTGATGCAAGTCTTGCAATTGGACTCAACTTCAGCTACTTGCATGTCCCTAACATGCCCCAATTTTCCAACTGGGGAAAGGGGGCTCACAGTTTGACAGAATTCTGAACCATGTATCGTTTCTAGTGACTCCACACATCATTGTGAAGTGAAGGCTGGGTTAAAATGCAGGCTGAAAAATGCATGGTCCAACTGGAATTTAGTTCTGTGACCTCTTGATATCCAGGCAAATGCTTTACCACTAGACCACCATGCCCAACACATCATGGTTACTTGGATGTTGTCAACTTGGGAATGGCAAGCTGCATGTTCCTGAGATGTGCTGGACATCTAATACATCAATGTCACTACATAATAGTCATTGAACTGGGTGCTTCAGTACAAACACCATTGATTCTAATGCCCAACAGAATACAGAGCTGGAGACCTGCAATATTTATTGAGACGGGTGGGATGTGATTGATGTGAGGCTTCATTTGTTACAACTGAATGTGACCCCCCCCCCCCCCCCCCCCCACTTTACTTATGGGCACTGGTCCTCATTCCTTTGTGTTAGCTTAACAGTTTGTTACAGGCTCTCAACTGCTTTATTGCATCTGAGATACAGCTTGTTGCTTCATGTAATGAGAGCTAACGAATATAATCAGTCCCCCCTTCCCCCTCCCCCCCCTCTCTCTCTCTGTGGATATATTGCTAAATGTGTAACTCATGCCTGGCATTCGGTGCCAATGGAGCAACATGTGCTGCTTATGTATGTGACCAGCTTACAGTGTTGCTTATTTCTTTCCACCGCATAGCTGTCACCACCTCTGTCAGGTGTTGCATGTGGCTATCTCTGACAGCATGAACTTAAGAAAAATTTTGATTTCTTCTCCTTTTCTACTCTGTAGCACAACAATACCTACAAATTTGAAGCAAAATATATCTTGTTAGTGGCTTCTACAAATTATATGATCATCTATATTGGAGGACTGATTGCATGAAAAGTACATTTTCAGGCTTCTGCTGTTACAAATGTAGTTGACTGTCAGTCTTTTGGTAAACAGGAAATGGTCAATTATATGTTGTGCCAGAATTTTAAAGAGGTCAATGTAACACAACTGATGAAGCAGCAGCTTTTTAAAGTATACTGGTAGCTGCCTTACTACTTTTAACATGTTAAATTTAGCCTTTCTAAATACAGTTTTTATGTAACAGTGTAGTGCTAAATTATTATTTCAACAGGTGCTTCTCTTTTGTTAATGCGTAACTTGACTTCTTATGCTCTCCTGAAGGTTTCCTCCTTGTGATATTCATGGTGAGAGTTGTGTACATTAAATCAGTGATATATTTACATATTTACATAATGAGATTATAAAATCTTGATTGTTGAATATCAGCAATAAGTGAATTAATATGCATTCTGATAATAATTCTGCAGTTATACTGGCAAGAAGAAAGCAGAAGGCATAAGTAACCATAAATTGTTGTTTTGCACTAAATATGGACCCTCCATTTAGGTATGCAAGAACATCAAAAACCAGCAAAGAGCAATGGAATAAATTTAAAAACCTAGATAGCGCCTGCTTGCTGTGACTTCTTCCTCACTAATATATATTATATATTGCATATATGAGAGCTGGGCAACACTTCATGCTGGAAATTATGTGTAATTCCCTTTGTTTATGATATTGTACTAGTGACTTACATTGATATTTATTATGAGTATCATTCACTTCTATTCATGTTTGCATTAAGTTACCCCATTCAAATAATACCTGACTTTATTTTATAAGTACTATGATAAGCATCAGAAAACACAAACCATGCAATATTTACCTACCACCCTCGAGAGTGGTGACAAAATGAGGTGGTGATGCAGGACCTGAGCCAACCTGGTTGAAAGCACGCACAGTAACCTCATAGCGTGTGTAGTGTTCCAGGGAAGTGAGCAGCACTTCCAGCCTATGTGCACCCCTGACAGTGCGCTGCAGCTGCTGCCCCTGACCGCCTGGTCCAGAAACTTGCCGGTAGTTCACGTGGTAGCCAAGGATCTCTCCATTTGCATAGCTCTGCAGTGGTGGCTACAACATAGCACAAGTTCATTTAATGAATTATTAGGATTCAGTAATTTTTGTTTACAGATTGTTATAAATCAATAAAACTATTAGCATATGCACAGTATCTATTATGTTACAGAGAATAAACAATGGAAAACTCAGGATGGAATGTGTGTGAGTTGTGTTTGCGCATGTGTGTGTGTGTGTGTGTGTGTGCGTGTGTGTGTGTGTGTGTGTGTGTGTGTGGGTGTGTGTGTGTGTGTGTGTGTCTTGTTGTCTTATTTTGATGAAAGCCTTGTTGGCTGAAAACTCATTTTCCAACAGTCTTTATGTTGTGCCTCTCTGTGACTCAACATCTCTGCTATATAGTGAGTAGCAACTATCCTTTTCATAATAATGTTACAGAGATTTCTACTCAAGATCTGAGTTATGAAACTTGGTATCTTTAGTGGGCATCTCTGCTATAAGATCACCAATCAGTTTGAAGTAATGGAGATGAAGCACAGAGAGACTGTAGATTTACTGGTTTGAGTAGGCATGATTATGATTGGATTGGTCAATCACAGAGATTAGATGCAGAAATGAGATATGTTGTTTTGAGTTGATTGTCACATACTGTTTTAATTTGGCATGATAACTCTTCAGTCTTTGTTACAATAAAATATTTCCCCCCAAAAGCTGTTTGCAATTAATATTCTCTATTTAGAAAAAAAAAGAGTATATAGCAACAATGTTTAGATGTGAAATAGCCACAGTTGCTAAATTATATGGTTTTATTGCATGACTAGGAAAATACTGTGGCTTGCATTGTTGATGTGATCTGTACTTGAAATGGTAGTAGAAGGAAAAATCGCAGCAACATGTCAAGATATGATTACCTTAAGGTACACTGTTGATGATAAATGATGTAAACAGTGGCAGATTTAAGTCAGTTGGCACCCGGGAGCAGCAAAAATTAGTCCTCATCCCTACCTCCCCCCACTTCATAACAAGGGGGGGGGGGGGGGGGAAGACTGAACACCAGTGGTAGTAGTATGTGATACGTGATTCTGGATGGCAGTGGTGGAAATCTTAATAACTGTAAATGATATGATATGTTATATCTAATAACATTAGTATACAATGTAGATGAGAAATACATTTAGTGAAGATAAGAGTCAAAGTTAGATCAAAGATGGTTGTATAGTACTTTTGTAGATCCTCTGTCTCAGGAGCTATATTAGCAAAACATTTAAGGGAAAACTTGGCTAAGGTTGTGCACAGATTTCCAGATATTGTAATATAGGGCAGTATTTCATCTTCCCAGCCTCAAGCAATTATGGTGGATGATCAGACTCAGGGTTCACATAGTGCTGTTATCCAAAAATTACCTTAACAATCAGAAAATTGACTTTAGAGGTTACATGGAACAAGGAATCAGTTACCCTAACAGAGTTATAGTATCACTGAATACAACATTCAGTAGAAATGCAGGAAGATCTCTGCATATAAAGTGCAACAACGAAAGAATTTTAGGTTACCTGGGCAGTCAGCATCAAAAATTCATATCTGGGATGGAAATGTTGAGTATTCTGCATAGAATGTGCAACAATGAAAGAATTTTAGGTTACCGGGGCAGTCAGCATCAAAAATTCATATCTGGGATGGAAATGTTGAGTATAAATGGACAAGACTCAAGGGTATTGTACAACATGCTTTAGACACAAATGTGATCAGCAATGTTGTGAGACATGGGATGTGAGACCTGGGAGAAACCCACTGTAGTTCAATAGCTGAGTTAAAAAGTTGCCTTGAAAACAAAGAGAACTTCACCACAGATTTATTGTAGCTAAAGTCTTGCTAACAAACAAAAGCTGAATGAAGCCAAAATGAGTGCTAGGAGGCACATATGTGAATCATTCAAAAAATATGAAAATAATATTCAGTGTACTGATCTGACAAAAATCCTAAGAAATTGTACACTTATGCTGAGTGAGAAAACCTGAGTCAATGTCTGTGGAATAGAAAATTGACTAAATTGCACAACAGAGTATCTGCATGGATACTCTAAGAGTATGCAAAATAACTTGCTACTCTTCGAACAGCAATTTATTGCAGGTGGCTGGAAGATCAAAGCATTGCAAGTGATTGGAAAAGTAGCCAGATCTTTTACAAGTTCAAGAAGGGTCATCAAAAAGATGCACAAAACTATGGGCCTATGTTTTAAAGTCATTTTGTAGATTTTTGGAACATGTATGATATCCTTCCTGGAGACTGAAAACCTCCTCCATAGGAATCAACATGAACCTTTTTTTCTTTTCTTTTAAAAAAAAAAACTATTTTGTGGAACTCAATTCTCCCTGTTCATCCACAGTATCCAGAAAGCAGTATATAATGGTGCTTATGGATGAAGCAGTGTTTCCTGACTTACAGAGGATAATTTGATACTGTTCGTGACTATTGCGTCAGGAACACAATAAAATCAGCTTTGTGACTGGACTGAAGAATACGTAACAAATAGAACACAACATGTCATTCTTAACAAAGGTAAATCTTTGCATGTAAAGGTAGTATTGGGTACTGATACTTACTTTTAACAATACAGTAACACCTCAGCAATGTGAAGTAATTGCTCCGAGTAGAGCTTGAATTTGAAAAAAAATCTCTGATTACAAGAAGAGTAACAACTTTAGACAACTTTTATTTAAATATAGATTCAGAACTTGCTGTTTGCAGTATTATTACAGTAAATATAGTTATTTTATCAGTTAACATATTACTTAGAGTTTGCTTTCAGAATAATGTTCCAGTAGAAACTCAGACATTGTACTGTAAACACATACTTATTATTTGAATTTGTGTACAGCTGTTACTACTGTACAAATTTTATTTTTGGAAAAAAGAATTAATAGTTATTTGTTTTTGTGAACAACATCTGTTTTTAGGAGTGTACTACAGTTATCTTTGTAGAAGCATAACGTCAGCTGCGGTTGTCACATTCTTGTGCTCCACGTAATGCAGTGCTAATAGACTGCATCGCTATGAATTGCTTTGATGCCACCAAAATCATCCTCTTTCTCTTCATAACTCGAATTGCTGTTTCCTTTATATTTACCATTTCCACAATAGCACTGCCAATTATGTCATACTGACTGTGCTGTTTCAAACACATTTGAATTTTACTGTCATCTGCATTTTTGCACTCAGAAAAATGAATGAGATATAACAACTGTTTATTTTTGTTTTCATCTTTCATTTTCATTATGTTCTCTAAGAGAATTTCTCAACACTTTTTTTATGTTTCTGATTTTAAAAGGTTCCAAGCTGCAAACTAGTAGACAACATCCTTCAAATTAATTTTCTTTCAAGGCAGCTTCTACTGATTGTAGCCCAATCAATGAAGAGCAAAACAGTGGAAAATCCAGAAGGAATGTAACAATATTATGAAAAGAATAGTTGATACTCACCATATAGCGGAGCTGCTGAGTCACAGATATGCCCAATAAAAAGACAAAAGAGTTGCATCTCCCATCATGTGCTGCTGCTGCTGCTTGTTGTCTGGATTCAGCTGCCACAGACTGTGGTCATGTGTGTGTGTGTGTGTGTGTGTGTGTGTGTGTGTGTGTGTGTGTGTGTGTGTGTGTGTGTGTAGTGTAGCGTGAGTGTGTCTGTAATTCAGTTTTGACAAAAGCCTTGTTGGCCGAAAGCTTATTTTGTGACAGTCTTTCTGTTGTGCTTATCTGTAACTCAACATCACTGCTATATGATGATTAGTAACTATCTTTTTCATAATATAGAAGATAAATAAACTGAATATGTGAAAAAATTAATGTAGTCACCAATTTAATACAATGGTAGGAGGGAGTGTCATGAACAATCTACTAAAAATGGGATGAGAATGTGCGGTAGTGAGAGGGCTTTTAAAGAGCACTGTTATGTTTTTCTTCAACTCAAAAACCACAGATACTAGCGAAAATGTTTCCCATGAAACAGCATTAAATTTCCTACAAAATAGATCCTACTCAGTTTTTCTCTAGGACATATAATTTCCGTGTTGCAGGGCAAGCAAAAACCACAGAACCTTCAGACCTTGCTGTTGGTGGGGAGGCTTGTGTGCCTCAGTGATACAGATGGCTGTACCATAGGTGCAACCACAACGGAGGGGTATCTGTTTAGAGGCCAGACAAATTTGTGGTTCCTGAAGAGGGGCAGCAGCCTTATCACTAGTTGCAGGGGCCACAGTCTGGATGATTTACTGATCTGGCCTTGAAATACTAACCAAAATGCCCTTGTTGTGCTGGTACTGTGAATGGCTGAAAGCAAGGTGAAACTACAGCTGTAATTTTTCCCGAGGGGATGCAGCTTTACTGTATGGTTAAATGATGATGGTGTCCTCTTGGGTAAAATATTCCAGAGGTAAAATAGTCCCCCATTTGGATCTCCGCACGGGGAGTAGTCAAGAGGACTTCGTTATCAGGAGAAAGAAAACTGGCGTTCTAAAGATCAGAGCGTGGAATGTCAGATCCCTTATTTGGTCAGGTAGGTTAGAAAATTTAAAAGGGGAAATGGATAGGTTTAAGTTAGATATAGTGGGAATTAGTGAAGTTTGGTGGCAGGAGGAACAAGACTTCTAGTCAGGTGAATACAGGGTTATAAATACAAAATCAGATAGGGGTAATGCAGGAGTAGGTTTAATAATGAATAAAAATTAGGAGTGCAGGCAAGCTACTACAAACAGCGTAGTGAATGCATTATAGTGGCCAAGGTAGACACGAAGCCCACGCCTACTACAGTAGAACAAGTTTATATGCTAACTAGCTCTGCAGATGATGAAGAAATTGGTGAAATGTATGATGAGATAAAAGAAATTATTTAGGTAGTGAAGGGAGATGAAAATTTAATAGTCATAGGTGACTTGAACTCGAGAGTAGGAAAAGGGAGAGAAGGAAACGTACTAGGTGAATATGGATTGGGGCTAAGAAATGAAAGGGGAAGCCATCTAGTAGAATTTTGCACAGAGCATAACTTAATCATAGCCAACACTTGGTTCAAGAATCATCAAAGAAGGTTGTATACATGGAAGAATCCTGGAGATTCTAGAAGGTAGCAGATAGATTATATAATGGTAAGACAGAGATTTAGGAACCAGGTTTTAAATTGTAAGACATTTGCAGGGGCAAATGTGGACTCTGACCACAATCTATTGGTTATGAACTGTAGATTAAAACTGAAGAAACTGCAAAGAGGTGGGAATTTAAGGAGATGGGACCTGGATAAACATTCTAAACCAGAGGTTGTACAGAGTTTCAGGGACTGCATAAGGGAACAATTGACGGGAATGGGGGAAAGAAATACAGTAGAAGAAGAATGGGTAGCTCTGAGGGATGAAGTAGTGAAGGCAGCAGAGGATCAAGTAGGTAAAAAGATGAGAGCTAGTAGAAATCCTTGGGTAACAGAAGAAATATTGAATTTAATTGATGAAAGGAGAAAATATAAAAATGCAGTAAATGAAGCAGGCAAAAAGGAATACAAATGTCTCAAAAATGAGATCGGCAGGAAGTGCAAAATTGCTAAGCAGGGATGGCTAGAGGACAGATGTAAGGATGTAGAGGCTTATCTCACTAGGGGTAAGGTAGATACTGCCTACAGGAAAATTAAAGAGACGTTTGGAGAAAAGGGAACCACTTGTATGAATATCAAGAGCTCAGGCGGAAACCCAGTTCTGAGTAAAGAAGGGAAAGCAGAAAGGTGGAAGGAATATATAGAGGGTCTATACAAGGGCGATGTAATTGAGGACAATATTATGGAAATGGAATAGGATTTAGATGAAGATGAAATGGGAGATACAATACTGCATGAAGAATTAACAGAGCACTGAAAGATGTGAGTTGAAACAAGACAGTGGGAGTAGACAACATTCCATTAGACCTACTGACGGCCTTGTCATGACAAAACTCTACCATCTGGTGAGCAAGATGTATGAGACAGGCGAAATACCCTCAGATTTCAAGAAGAATATATTAATTCCAATCCCAAAGAAAGCAGGTGTTGACAGATGTGAAAATTACCGAACTATCAGTTTAATAAGTCACAGCTGCAAAATACTAACACGAATTCTTTACAGACGAATGGAAAAACTGGTAGAAGCCAACCTCAGGGACGATTAGTTTGGATTCCGTAGAAATGTTGGAACACGTGAGGCAATACTGTCGCTACGACTTATCTTAGAAGAAAGATTAAGGAAAGGCAAACCAATGTTTCTAGCATTTGTAGACTTAGAGAAAGATTTTAACAATGTTGATTGGAATACTCTCTTTCAAATTCTGAAGGTGGTAGGGGTAAAATACAGGGAGCGAAAGACTATTTACAATTTTTACAGAAAGCAGATGGCAGTTATAAGAGTCGAGGTACATGAAAGGGAAGCTGTGGTTGGGAAGGGAGTGAGATAGGGTTGTAGCCTATCCCCGATGTTATTCAGTCTGTATATTGAGCAAAAAAGTAAAGGAAACAAAAGAAAAGTTTGGAGTAGGTATTAAAATCCATGGAGAAGAAATAAAAACTTTGAGGTTTGCTGATGACAGAGACAGCAAAGGACTTGGAAGAGCAGTTGAACGGAATGGACAGTGCCTTGAAAGGAGGATATAAGATGAACATCAACAAAAGCAAAACGAGGATAATGGAATGCAGTCGAATTAAATCGGGTGCTGCTGAGGGAATTTTATTAGGAAATGAGACACTTAAAGTAGTAAAGGAGTTTTGCTATTTGGAGATCAAAATAACTGATGATGGTTGAAGTAGGGAGGATATAAAATGTAGACTGGCAATGGCAAGGAAAGTGTTTCCGAAGAAGAGAAATTTGTTAACATCGAGTATAGATTTAAGTGTCACGAAGTCATTTCTGAAAGTATTTGTATGGAGTGTAGCTATGTATGGAAGTGAAACATGGACGATAAATAGATTGGACAAGAAGAGAATAGAAGCTTTTGAAATGTGGTGCTACAGAAGAATGCTGAAGATTAGATGGGTAGATCACATAACTAACGAGGAGGTATTGAATAGAACTAGGGAGAAGAGGAGTTTGTGGCACAACTCGACAAGAAGAAGAGACCATTTGGTAGGACATGTTCTGAGGCATCAAGGGATCACAAATTTAGCATTGGAGGGCAGTGTGGAGGGTAAAAATCATAGAGGAAGACCAAGAGATGAATACACTAAGCAGATTCAGAAGGATGTAGGTTGCAGTAAGTACTGGGAGATGAATAAGCTTGCAAAGGATAGAGTAGCATGGAGAGATGCATCAAACCAGACTCAGGACTGAAGACAACAACAACAACAACAACATTAAATTTACATTAAAAGTAATGTTTTGATGATATAAAATTACTGTTTACAATTAAATGAAGTGGGTGAAGAACAATTATTAAATGTATGCACCAAGATAAATTGTGTTCTGTGGGTGTAAAATGGTAGAGGGGGTGGAGGTTGAGGGGTTGGGGGTGGAGGGTAGTAGTGCGAGGAAAGGTAGGTTGCTGGGTTGTGGTCTTGCATTTCCCTCATTCATAGGGCTGCAGACTGAAGAGTGAGTGGATGTTTTTCAACTCTATCTATCCAGGTATGCCATCTCTCAACAGAACAGATTATGACTCATGCAATGTGCAGTTGTGCTGTGTGTGTGTGTGGGGGGGGGGGGGGGGGGTTGTTGATTGCCACAAATTGCATTAACCCTGCATAGAGTACAGATATCAGTTACTAATAATACTAATACAAGATAAACTTATGTAAAGAAGCTACATAAATCTGTGCACACTGTTGTACACTGCTAGAAGTGAAATTGATTTTTAGCCATCATGTATGGTGGCTGTAGCATTCTTTCGAGCACTACTTGCTTTTCATATTGCAGACAGACTATACTGAGCTGTTTGCAGCTCGCTTTGATGCCTTTGATAGCTTGGCATCTTGTAATAGCGATCGTGGTGTCTGGTTTTCTTAGTGTATTCATTGGCGCAACTATATTTGCTCATCTTGTCTGTCCATGAGTGGCAACAGCAGTGCTTATTGATAGGGCATCCTGTGGTACCATCTTTGGAGTCGCCTCTAGTATTTCCTGGTTGTTGTGTTTTGAGGGGAGTTGAGTTGCGATAGAGCAGCAGTGAGGGCCGGACAGCCAGTACTTGCCCGACCGTTGGTGACACACATGCACTGTCTGATGGAAGGATGTGGTCGCAAGAGTGCACGACCACATCAAGGACCAGATTCACCTGTGTGTGTGTGTGTGTGTGTGTGTGTGTGTGTGTGTGAGAGAGAGAGAGAGAGAGAGAGAGAGAGAGAGAGAGAGGGAGAGAGTCCAACCGTTGCAGTGCCCTCATGGCAATAAGTTGTTAGTTGACCATTTATACTGAGATCTTTTCCATGCAAGAATTGAGTGGAGATGACCATTGGTTGGTCGTTCAGTTGGTTGTTGCAGCGGATGATATGCATTTGGTTTTCCCACCACTTATGGCTTCTCTCTGTGTGTGCCGACTTATAATTCGTACATGTTTTTTCACAGTGACTGGTTTTAGTATTGTTTGAGACATTGTGGAATTGTCTAAACAAATCTGTATATATCTTGTGTGGTTTTTAAAGTCCAGTTATTTAAATGCTGCCTGTGTTCTGGTGTCGGTAGTTCAGTTTTGGATGGAGCAGCACGGATGTCTGCACCGTGAGGGCAGTCCGGGACTGCTATAGCCAACGACTGAAACCAGGACATTTGAAGTTGAGTGAACTGTGTCCAGTACTGAAACCTCCACTGTTTGAGGTCTCTCTGTTGTTTGCGTGTTGCTGCTCCCAGGGTTGGTGAGACCAACCAACAAGTAGAGTCTGTCTGGTTGGTGGAAGCTATTAGCTGCCTCCTACTCCTTGATGTTAGTCTGGATTTAGTATTATTATTATTAGAGAAGTGCAATTAGCGGTATTTTCTGCCTTGTGGCCGCTAATGCCCCAGCTGCCTGCCCTGGAGGTTAGTGTACTTTTCCAGCGGTGTACCTTTCCTCGTTGCGTTGATGCTGCCCGACACATCATGTAATTCGATAGCCTCTTGAATTGTAGTGTGCATATGTCTTTGGGAGGTCTACCTGGGTTCTAGTGTTTCCTTTGGCCTTGGGTGTGTTTCTGAAGATGTGGTGCTGTCCATCTCTTCCCCATTGCCTACAAATATTCTGTCGTTGTACTGGTGATCGGATGTTAGGCGGATTGGTTAGATGGGTGGTCGGTGCTCAAGCTACCCCTGTTACTTGAATACAACTCTTGGTTGCCTGTCTCACTGCTTAAACAGCCTGCTTCACCTTCCTCAGGTTGATCCAGGGAGCACTGTCTGTGGATCACTCCATCTTATTTGGGCAAGTTGTCATAATTGTTTAAAATTTACTCTAATGTTTTAACATGTTATTGCCTTCACCACTTGTAATTCCGGCCTTCAGCCATTAATTGTGTAACACTGCTTGTGGCCTTCAACCAGCAAATTATTTTCAATTTTCTCTTAATAAGGCCTGCAGCCATCACTATAGTCTGTTACAGTTCGATAAGATTTTTTTTAAAAAGGTTGTAGTATTTTAACATGCAACTGCCTTCCTTACTTGTAATTCAGGCCTTCAGCCATTGAGTATTCTGAAAACTGCTTGTGATCTTCAGCCCCCAGTAATTTTGAATCCTTTCTTAATCAGGCCTTCAGCCATTAATTGTTTGTAACATTGCTTGTGGCCTTCAGTCCTGTTTTAGTAAGGCCTTCAGCCATCACTATGGCTTGTTTCAAGTTATTAAGATTACTAGAAAGGGTTTTAGTATTTATAAAGTGTAATTGTCCACCTTATTTGTAATTCAGGCCTTCAGCCCTTGTGTATTCTGAAATTGGTTGTGGCCTTCAGCCCACAAATAATTTTCAACCTTCGTAATCAGACCTTCAGCTGTTGATTGTGTGTAACATTGCTTGTGTCCTACAGCCAACAATAGCTTGCAATTCTTCTAATAAGGCTTTCAGCCACCAGTGTAGTAAAATCTTTAAAAATGGCTTTTGAGAGTTTTGTTTTTAATAATAATGTACGTGTTTTCTGTGCAACCAACAGTAACTCATTAGGCCCCGTCCACATCTTTCCTGCTTTCCCTAAGTCCCGCGTTTCATATACCTTCCCAGCATTTCCTGTCCACTTCTCTTAACTGAGTAGACAAAATGGCTTCACTGAGCTTGTGTTTATATAGTGGATTTATTAAATGAACACCTATTTGCAGTTGTTATGTAAGCTCTTATAAAAAAAAAGTTCAGCATCTGGAGCTTTCAACTGCCTACCACACTGAAGAGCCTGTCCCAATTGTTCCATGCCGCGATATGTATTTTGTTTTCTCCATTGTCACTGGTTTCAGTAATTTTCACAGTATGAGGGGTATCAAATGCATCATTCCAACATCTGAAGTGACCCAGAGGCTTAAATTGTCTCTGCCAGCTAAATGGGTCTCATAGGTGTTATGGAACTTCAGATGTTTCAGCATTAAGTGAAGCAATGCATTACAGCAAATTGCTCTCCTAGATCTCAACATTCTCAGTCCAGTTCCATCAGATGTATTCACAACCACCTTGGAATATAGGCTGTAGGTGTGGCTTACTCAAGGCAGCCCACTCTACAATTATTAGCAGTTCCTGAATGGAAGAGATTTATGTAGTCTACCAGTACTACAATTAATACTGTGAGTACTTCAGTAACTTTCTGGTCATTCATTAATTTACTACAACATAACTGCACGGCTGTAAGATACACTGTCAATGACAGACAGTAGCAAAATGTCACATTTAACAATGCAGTCCCTTTCTCCCCCACGCTAAAGAGGTTGCTGACAACATTTCACTAACAAGTTAGGCAATTTCCAGCAACTGTTTATGGAAACATATTTTACATCAAAGCTCACATAACAGCTGCAAATAGGTACTCATTTAATAAACTGAAAATAAACACTACATAAACATGCGCTCAGTGAAATAATTTTGTCTACTTACATAAGAGAGTAGAACAGGAAATGTGGCACTTGCAGTGGGGAAAGTTGACTTTCCTGGAACAATGCTATGGCTGCCATACAGAATGAATAAGGATTGATTTCCCCTATAATAGTGTAGAAGAGTGTGCACAGATTTACATAGATTCTGTCCATATGCTTTAGTATTATTAGTAATTCATATCTGACCCCCTTCTCTCTTCCGCAGGGATATTTGACACTGTGTCGCCAATGATTCGTAAGTGCACTGTTGAGAGTTGGTGTAACTTTGTGAAACACCTTGCAGTTGTTTCCTGTTATGTAGTGGGGTAGGTAGAATGGAGAAGTACCTTCTCACTTTTCAGTTTGCAGATCTATGAAGGAGGGAAGTGCCAGACCAGATCCTCATGTTGGTACCCTGTACCCTCACCCCTTCCACCATTTTACAATGTTTTAATAACTTCGATTTTTTCATCCCCTGCAATGGAGAAATTATTATTCCTAAAGAACAAAATGAATAAGATCTTTTTCATAGGGAATTTATTATAGTTTAATTTTATATTGGAAAACATTTTCATGACAAACTACAGTAATTGAGATACTCAAGAAAAACCCAAAAAAGTGCCTAAAGTCCCGTCCTGCCTCCCAAACCTCCTGCTCACATACTGCCATTGGGTGTTTTTCATATGTTATTCGTGACACTCCCTCCTACCACCACACAAAATCTCTTAGTTTTCCTTTGTTGGTTGGACAGTTGGGGTTCATTTTCTATAGTGTGCAGAAGGGATTGCAACAACTTACACCAATACATTTTTTAGACATATCAGCGTTCCTTAGTCCATTGGTTGGCTAAGGCTGGTAGTAATGAGAGTTAAAAAAAATTGCGTAAATGTCTCCACTATGAAATTATTCAGCTTTGGTGTGGTATGGTGCGTTGTTAAGTACTGCCTTCAGTAGTAATTGGTTGCTTGTTAAGCAGTATTTATCTTGTTTCTGGGACAAATGTGCCAAAAAAACTGCCCCTCAAAACTCGAGATGTCCAGCCACATACTTTTTGATTTTAATACAATGTTAGTAAGCCTGACATCTGTATATTTTGAAATGCTCTTGGCAGACTTACCAATAAACAAAAGAGACAGTTTATGATCTCCAGAGGCGCTGACTGCAAGCTTGAAGCTTTACTCTGTGTTTTGATTTCTTATAACCTGGAGTGGAAGGTTCATTCATAGAGGCTAACGTATAAATCAGAAGCATTCTGTAACTGCATTTGATCTAGTGACAGATTTGTGTGTGTGTGTTTTTTTTTTCCCACTGTAAGCGAATAACTTTTCACTGCAGATGATCCCCTACAGATCCAGCCATTTTCGAAATAAATGTGTCTTCTTCTGAAACATCAGGCCACTTACTGCATTTCCATTAGCTCACTGTTGAATAAACCTAAACCAAAGAGCTTCATTAGTCTTTTCATTATCTGATGTTATCATGGGCAGAGTATAGCATTATAAGTGATATACAGGGTAATCAGTCACTGAAGTCCCATCTAGGTAAATAAAAATCAATTGCCGCACATACGAAAGATTATCACCTGAGAACAGCTTGACTAATCTCTTTGTTTTCTTCTTTGTTGTGTTCATTATTATCAGGACAAAGTTTGTATGAAATAAAGTTTTTGAAAAATCCACCAGGAAAGTCAGAAATTAAAATGAATTGTGAAAGATCACCACTTGAGAACGACTCGACTGATATGGCTGATTTTCCCGTTGTGTTCGTAACTGTGAATGGTAATGGTACATTTGGTAAACAAAATTACAAAAAAATTGCATTCAGTTTGACAGTTCTGCTGTGACAAGTTTTCACAACGAAAAATCACTTTGAAAGTTATGTATATAATATATAAATCTATATAAAATATGTGAAGTGGAAACGTCATTATCAACACTCCAATGAACGTTCAAAAGGACACAAGGTGTATAGTTTTATAATACATATAATATATACATTTATACGTAATATATAAATGGATGCATAGTCACAACAAATCTCGAAAAGTTCTTGACCAATTTTCTTTCAGTTGTTACACAATACTCTAAAGAACATTCAGACAGACATAGGCTATTTTTCAAATATATTATATACATAAATACATATACAGTATATAATGAGGAAATTTTGTCACCAAAACTCACGAAAAGATCTTGACAGATTAACTTCAAATTTTTGCACGACACTCCACTGAACTTTCAGATGGTTAAGGACACTGAGAGGGGGAGGGGGTGATTGACAGAGAGAGGAAAGAGGAGGTTAAGTACACAGACATGGAGGTAGGAGGTTATTATCAGGACAAGGTTTGTATGAAATAAAGTTATTGAAAAATCCATCGGGAAAGTCAGAAATTAAAATGAAGGCAAGTAGAACAAATGTAACTGCTCTACAGTTCCAAGAGAGAGAGAGAGAGAGAGAGAGAGAGAGAGAGAGAGAGAGAGAGAGGATTTCCCAGTCTGTTCATTTAGCAACAATGTCCACACTAGTATCTGTGGCATATTGATGCCTACGATACCATTTTATTTCTTGCAGCGTGTGCTCCGTATCAAACTGGTAGTCAGTTTCTATTAGATTCTCCAGTGCTATAGCCAAAGCATCGTCGGAAGCTTCATGTATAAATTCTGTTTCAACTATTTGGAAAATTTTGGTAATTTCCTTCATGGCCGTGTATCGTGACAATTCTTGTATAAATCGGTATGTGCACTCAAATATTGAGTGGCTAACTTTTCTTGAATCTATAATCCAACACTATGGGCTAGTTCCCCCGGCATCATTTTATTTGCCCTTCTTCCTCATATTTCAATGTTAATGATCACATCATTTCAATTTTTAGTTCCGAAAGTGAAAGCATTGTCTATGATGGTAATTGGTTCTGTCATTAAAAACGTAGTCAGGGTTTTTAATAGTTGAGTCCTTTATCCAAAGTCATTTTTGGAGACTGTAGATAAGGTGGACTAATTTTGCTTCCTTCAGTATTATCACATATAACTTATAGCTTGAATGAGGAAGCTTGCAGTAGATCTAGTGTCAATGTTTGCTTCGGACAGATTTCGCATATCTTCCAGAGTAATCACAATTGTTTCCAGGGTTTCTTTTAGTCTTTAACTGAATTGTAATGAGCGATCCATTGAATATCAATCATTTCACACTTTCTTGTTTTAAAAGTAATCACCATCAATATGCTGAAGGCGAGTAGAAAGAATGTAACTGCCCTACAGTTCCAAAACGGGTGATGCTAAGAGGGAAAACATGAGAATTCATGAACTGCAGAAAGACTGAACAGAGCTTTTGGACTGACTGCTCTAATTTTTCGTTGTACTCTTCAATGTACACCTGACATTGACGCGGCATTATCATAACCTTGAGTACTGCGCAACACAATTCCCAGGCCATCTCCTGCTAGCTGCTACCAAATATCCTTTGACATATCCTCTGCAGTCTTTTCTGGTATAAAAAACCTAAAGAAGAATTTTTGAACTTCCACGTAGTTGTTTTCTATATGGCCGTATATAATTATCTAAGTTGTTTGATCAGTTCTGCTTTCATTGGGAGTGCTGCCAAAAATCATTCCATAATATTTAGCCTTTTTAAACCTGCAATATTTTTTCCTTAAGATGTGTGCCCAAAATGAAAAATTCATTTTATATCCCTTTTGACAAATGAGAAAATACTCTCTTGGACCCACAAGCAGACTCTTTCAATTTTTAAACAACGCCCTGTCAGCTGACATGAAAGTTTTCTGGGTTGGGTACTGCGTCATAACGCAAAAGTACTGCTGCTGGAGAAAATTTACATTATGACGCGGTACCCTACCCAGAAAACTTTTATGTCGACTGACTGGCCGCAGAAGTCTACGTAACTATAACGCCCTGCCAGTACTGGATCTTATTTTGCCATCAACTACATCCTTTCTAAGAAACTTCCTCTATTTTTTGATGAAACATCTTCAGGATGACATTAGAAAGCGTAGTTTTGCTGGGCTAAAAATAATGCAATATTTAAAAGGCAATGTAAAATGTTTTGTCTTTCCTTCTTCTCACCATTAACAATCTTCTGATTATTTTTGTCAATGGTTTCATTAAGTTTCAAGCCGGTAGAAAGTGTTGTTTCTAAATTTGAAAGATGCTCAGGTGATGATTCGTGCTTTGATATCTTTGGATTCAATTTCCACCGCTGGCGGATGCCAGAAATAAATTTATTTTTGTTGGTGTCGCCTTCAGAGGCACATTATCAGCAGCAAATACAGTACGTTTTATTTGTTGACGGTGAATATAACATCCATTTCCTTAAATATTTAGTCGTTCAAGTATGGCAAAAACCGCGATGAAATTAAACGATCTAGCCCTTTAGTGTGTTCACCTGGTCTTTCTATAGATTCAAAAGGTCCCATATTGTTTTGATATACTTCACTACTCTCTTCAGTAGTCACTATTCTGATAGACCTGTGCTCTGGAACAGGTACTGTAAGTAGGATGTTTAGGTTTTTATGTCGGTAACGTCTCATAGGACTCTATATGAAAATCACTGACTGTGCTGTGTGAAGTCTGTGGCTGGTTTGCATGGTTGGAATATTTGCTATTGTAGTGTTGGGCAGTTGGATGCGAACAGCGCGTAGCGTTGCGCAGTTGGAGGTGAGCCGCCAGCAGTGATGCATGTGGGGAGAGAGATGGTGGAGTTTTGAGAGCGGATGATCTGGACGTTGTGTTCATCAGAGACAATAAATTTGGAAGACTGGATGTCATGAACTGATATATATATATATATATATATATATATATATATATATATATATATATATATATATATATATATATATATATATAATAATGACTTTTCAACACTATTAAGGTAAATAAATTGTTTGTTTTCTATAAAAATCTTTCATTTGCTAAGTATGCCAGTCAGTAGTTAGTGACTTCAGTAGTTAGAAGCTTTTATTTAGCTGGCAGTGCTGGAGCTCGTTGTATTGCAGTACTTCGAGTGACAAAGATTTTTGTAAGTGATTCATGAAAGGTATAGGTTATTGTTAGTCAGGGCCATTCTTTTGTAGGGATTATTGAAAGTCAGATTGCATTGCGCTAAAAATATTGTGTGTCAGTTTAGTGTTGACCAGGATAAGTAAAGAGCGAAATGTCTGAGTATGTTCAGTTCTGCTCAGCTGCTTGAAAATCAAAAAACATAAGATGTATCCAAGCGCAGTAATTCATAAATTTTTCTAAGGGGATGTTTCAGTACTGGCCAATGTGCAACATTGAATGAAGAGGAATCGAAGTTACACCCATCAGCAGTGCGTTATGACTTAGTAATTTCGTCATGATTACTAACTTCATCATCATTTTTTAGTGTCAGTTACGGCGAAGTCTTCATTAAAATCACATCTTTTCACCTGTTTGTAGTCTCAACATCAATAATTATCTGTTCGCCGGAGCCAGATTCAATAGTTTGATTACTCATACAATGTAAGCTTTCACTGCTGGTATTGTCTTTTTCTGAAAGCAGATTGATTTTATTCGAGATTCCAATACACCATATTATCCCCCACTCTTTTACCAAAAATGTCTTATTTTTCAACATAATTTCCGTTCACGGTGACGTCCTTACATCAGCTTACTGGGAGGACCTGTATACCCTACTGGTCGATGTCAGAGGCAACGTCTTGCTGCATCAATAACGTCCTCATCATCCATATTCTGCTTCCTGTACATTGCATCCTCCACGGGATCAGACACAGGGAGGTCAGAACGTGCGGGATCCAGGCTGTAGGGCAGGTGAGGAAGAACAGTCTAATGAAGTTTTGTGAGCTCCTCTAGGGCGCACAGGCTTGTGTGACGTCTTGCGTTGTCATGGAGAAGGAGAAATTTATTTCATTTTTGTGGCGACAAACACGTTGAGATCGCTTCTTCAGTATCCTGAGGGTAACAGAATACGCTTCAGAGTTGATCGTTGCACTATAACGGAGAACATCAAACAGAATAACCCCATCAGAGCCCCAGAAGACTTTCGCCATGACTTTACCGACTCAGGGTACAGCCTTGAACTTTTTCTTCGGTGGAGAGGTGGTGTGGCGCCATTCCATGGATAGCCATTTTGTTTTCGGTTCGAAGTGATGCGCCTATGTTTCATCGCCTGTGACGATGTTGTACAAAAAATTGTCACGATCAGACTCATAAAGTGTAAGCGATTCCGCACAGACGGTCCTTCGTTGCTCTTAGTGGTCTTTCGTTAGGCAGTGAGGAACCCAGCAGGCACGCCCTTTTGAGTACCCCAACTGGTGGACGAGCGCGTCAGTACTATCAGCAGAGACGTACAGTTGAGCAGCGAGGTATGGATTGTGATTCATTGATCACCTCAAATAAGAGTGTCCGCATGTTCCAACATTGCAGGAGCCACAGCTGTGTCCGGCCAGCCATGACGCGGGAGATCAGATGGGTTTGCGAAACCTCATTGCGAATATGACACATACCTCCCATAACGACTATCCGTGCTTTTGTTTATTGGTAGGTCCCTGTAGACTTCCTAGAAGCGTCTAGAATATATATGGTTTTCCGCTCGCCTATAGAAACTATATGAAACCTCTCTGCCTGGAACGCACCTCCGTTAAAACTAAACTAAACTCCGCCTGAACAGGCCTTGGAGGACCCAACGGTACCGACCGGCCGCCGTGTCATCCTAAGACCATAGACGTCACTGGATGCGGATATGGAGGGGCATGTGGTCAGCACACCACTCTCCTGACCGCATGCCAATTTACGAGACCGAAGGCGCTACTTCTCAGTCAAGTAGCACCTCAGTTTGCCTCACAAGGGCAGAGTGCACCCTGCTTGCCAATAGTGCTCGGCCGGCCGCGGTGGTCTCGCGGTTCTTGGCGCGCAGTCCGGAACCGTGCGACTGCTACGGTCGCAGGTTCGAATCCTGCCTCGGGCATGGATGTGTGTGATGTCCTTAGGTTAGTTAGGTTTAAGTAGTTCTCAGTTCTAGAGGACTGATGACCACAGCAGTTGAGTCCCATAGTGCTCAGAGCCATTTGAACCAATAGTGCTCGGCAGACCAGATGGTCACCCATCCAAGTATCCGACAATGCTTAACTTTCGTAATCTGACGGGAACCGATGTTGCCACCGCGGAAAGATCGTTGGCACGCATGTCCATTACAAACGGTATTTTGAAGACTACGTATAGCGCCGCAATCTATCAGAACACCATGAAACTACAGTATATGGACGGATGCGGGAATATTGCCCGATGTCCCACAGTAAATTCCGCTTTTCTCAATCGATATTGGCCGAAAAAAAATTTGTTGCATTACTTTTCGAGCGACCTTCGTACCGCTTGTGGCAGCTGTCATTATTACCCAATGCTTATCTGATCACTAATCTTTCTTTCCATTTCATAGTACGTGCATGCGCCTTTGTATTTCCCTTTTCAGATTTTTAAGCTTGCGTACCATATTCAGATCTCTGACATTCCGTGTTCAAAAATGTAGAATTTTACCGTTTTCTTGGCATTTTAATCCTTTCTTCTTTGTCACTCCCTATTGGCAGCATTCCTCTGGAGACCTAAAGGGAGAATAACCAGCAAATTTTTGCCAGTGGAAAGATCACCAAGACACCTTTTCTTTTACTGACTACATTTCTCACTGATACGCGTCATGTGTTTCTAGTAAAGAGATTCTCGTATGTACGCTCTCATATATTTACTAGATATGACTCTTTTCAGTGCTTTCTCGTTAATTTGTTAATCGGACAGTAATGGAGCTTTCCACTTATGGATGCACAGTAAGTTAAAATTAATTTTATTTACACTAAGGGTCAACTGCCATTTCTTGACCAAGCACCCACCCTCTGCTGGCTTTCCTGCATTTCGGTTCAATTTAACATAAATGTGAGTTCTCTACATACAGTAGCATCTTCTGTAAACAGTCTCATGTGCCGTTTTTTGTTTTCCACAATACCGGGGAGCAGCAAAACTGAAAACTGGTGTCTGAAAAGACAAGAACAGGAAGTACGGTACCTATTCAATTTTTTCTGCACGCTTCCCCCACGAGTGTTCTTGCCGCACACCTCAGTCGTCAGAAGTCAAAAGTTTTCGGCCCGCGTGTGTCGAGCTGAATCGGTAAACTATGGTATCAGGCAATGCGGTCTGCAACATGTTTATTCAGTGCATACAAGGCACTTCACTGAAAATAATGTGATAACCGAAATGGACAGGTAGCACATTTGCAATACACCTTTATAGCCAGAAGCAAAAGATGACTTATTTTAAACAATTTACTATGGCTGCAAAAGCATTCGTCAAGAAAATGTCTAGAAAATACTGTAGTGAAACGGCAGACTGTCCATATTAATGTATTTTCAGGTAGTATAGAAATTATACAACAGCCAGATACACTACCACTGCTCTGTTGTTAAATTACAAAGGTATTTCAGTTTTCACTGTGTGAACATGTCTTAGCTGTGCATGTTAGTGTTAACCTCGATCCAAGAAAACGTGTTCATGTTCCCACAAGTGACATTGACACATACCAGCACAGTCAGTTTACTCCTGGTGGCTGTTCTGCCTCATAGTGAAGAATTTTTAAGAGAGGGAAGATAAGCTTAGCAATGATTTGGCAGTTTTTCAACTTCAGTATCATATTCTAAAAACTACTTTCTGAAAGTTTATACAAAATTATTATAAAATTTATTTCATCAGTATGAAAATTCAATTAGATGAATTAGTCATCTGATTTAAGCAACGGTTTCTGTCAGCTGTAGATGTCAAGATCAACCCTAGAGTCATCTAAACTTTATACGCCGGAACGAACCATAAAAAAAACCCAACTGGTGGCTTCGGCGCAAAACATAAATAACAGATCTGAACAACAGTGAAATTATCTGAGTATTTCTTTCGTAAAGGAAAAAACATACCCATTAAAAACAGCAACGAGAGCACAAATTTGAACGTTATAGTCGTAAAATTACATTATAAATTGTAACTTGTAAGGAGGCTGCAAGACTTCCAGTTCCCCTCGACGTCCATTTGGAACTCTCGAGGAATCAGAACGGGAAAAAAAAGAAACAAACAGTCCGCGTGCACATTCACTCTAAAGTAGGACTGCATTTAGTTTAGTCTTCGTGTCATTTCACTTTAATAAAACTCGATTAGAAATACTGCGTAATTAATGTGATTTTTTCTTTGATCTTTGTTGGGCGTGTTAAGTGAGTTTAAAATTTGGTTGTACTATCATGTATCTAAGAGGAACCAAAATTAAGTACCAGTACGTACATTTTTAATTAGGTTATTATTATTTCGAAATTTTCTAGTACTTACTCTCAGGATCAGAAATGCATGGATAATAAAAAATGTACTATAATCCCTTGCAAACATTAAATACTCTCTTTATACAGTTTTACAGCAGACAACGTTTTGTTGGAATATCAAAATGTGTAACAAATGTAGAAACATTTTGTTTAACAAACAAATAATGGTTTATAAAATAATAAAATACAAATAGTCGTTTTATCCACTGATAAATGCCTTTTTTGTCAGGCGCAATATAAACGCTATACACAACATTCATTTGAAAGTGACCATGCATTTTTGATCACAGTGCTATACAGGGTGGTCCATTGATCGTGACCGGGCCAAATATCTCACGAAATAAGGGTAAAACGAGAAAACTACAAAGAACGAAACTTGTCTAGCTTGAAGGGGAAGGAAACCAGATGGCGCTACGGTTGGCCCGCTAGATGGCGCTGCCATAGGTCAAACGGATATCAACTGCGTTTTTTTAAAATAGGAACCCCCATTTTTATTACTTATTCGTGTAGTACGTATAGAAATATGAATGTTTTAGTTGGATCACTTTTTTCGCTTTGTAATAGATGCTGCTGTAATAGTCACAAACATATGGCTAACAATTTTAGACGAACAGTTGGTAACAGGCAGGTTTTTTTTAAATTAAAATACAGATCGTAGATGCGACTGAACATTTTACTTTGGTTGTTCCAATGTGATACATGTACCTTTGTGAACTTATCATTTCTGAGAACGCATGCTGTTACAACGTGATTACCTGTAAATACCACATTAATGCAATAAATGATCAAAATGATGTCCGTCAACCTCAATGCATTTGGCAATACGTGTAACGACATTCCTCTCAATAGCGAGTAGTTCACCTTCCGTAATGTTTGCACATGCACTGACAATGCGCTGACGCATGTTGTCAGGCGTTGTCGGTGGATCACGATAGCAAATATCCTTCAACTTACGCCACAGTAAGTGATCCGGGGACGTCAGATCCGATGAACGTGCGGAGCATGGTATGGTGCTTCGACGACCAATCCACTTGTCATGAAATAGGCTATTCACCACCGCTTCAACCGCACGCGAGCTATGTGCCGGACATCCATCATGTTGGAAGTACATCGCATTCTGTCATGCAGTGAAACATCTTGTAGTAACATCGGTAGGACATAACGTAGGAAATCAGCATACATTGCACCATTTAGATTTGCCATCGATAAAATGGGGGCCAATTATCCTTCCTCCCATAATACCGCACCATACATTAACTCGCCAAGGTCGCTGATGTTCCACTTGTCGCAGCCATCGTGGATTTTCCGTTGCCAAATAGTGCATATTATGCCGGTTAACGTTACCGCTGTTGGTGAATGGAGCTTCGTCGCTAAGTAGAACGCGTGCAAAATATCTGTCTTCGTCCCGTAATTTCTCTTATGCCCAGTGGCAGAACTGTACACGAAGTTCAAAGTCGTCGCCATGCAATTCCTGGTGCATATAAATATGATTTGGGTGCAATCGATGTTGATGCAGCATTATCAACACCGACGTTTCTGAGATCCCGATTCTCGCGCAGTTTGCCTGCTACTGATGTGCGGATTAGCCGCGACAGCAGCTAAAACACCTACTTGGGCATCATCATTTGTTGCAGGTCGTGGTTGACGTTTCACATGTGGCCGAACACTTCCTGTTTCCTTAAATAACGTAACTATCCGAAGAACGGTCCAGCACTTGGATGATGTCGTCCAGGATACCGAGCAGCATACATGGCACACGCCCATTGGGCATCTTGATCACAATAGCCATACATCAACACGATATTTACCTTTTCCGCAATTGGTAAACGATCTATTTTAACATGGGTAATGTATCACGAAGCAAATACCGTCCGCACTGGCAGAATGTTACGTGATACCACGCACTTATACGTTCGTGACTGTTACAGCACCATCTATTACAAAGCGAAACAAGTGGTCTAACTAAAACATTCATATTTCTTTACGTACTACACGAATATGTAATAAAATGGGGGTTCCTACTTAAAAAAAAACGCAGTTGATCTCCGTTTGACACATAGCGGGCCAACCATAGTGCCATCTGGTTTCCCCCTTCAAGCTAGACGAGTTTCGTTCTTTGTAGTTTTTTCGTTTGATACTTATTTCGTGAGATATTTGGCCCAGTCACTATCAATAGACCACCCTGTATATCCTCCACTACGAGCCCACAAGCTGCACGAAAAGAAAAAATTACTGTCAATGGACGTGTAGGATATTAATCCACTTGTGGAGAAAATAAAGATGGCGAACGAAAGAGTAATCAAACTCTTCACTTAAAACTTCCAGGTTGATAGGCCGTGGTCGAAGTATAAAACTCTCCCCTGACGTTTCGTCTCCGATTGCAGGAGACTCCTCGGGGGTACAGCGGCGAACTGCAGGTGCATTACTTACTAAACACCCCTCGTATAATGGGAGTAGGAATTTTTATGAATAGGCGGGAGAGCAAAAGAGCAAGTTACTGTAAACAGTTCAGTTATAAGGAATATTCTCATCAGAATCTACAGTAAACCAACAACAATATCTCAGGTATACATGCAGATACCACCAGCAAAAGAGGAAGAGAGAGATAACTCGTGCAATATGAAGGGAGATGAAAAACTATGGGGTAATATGGGTTTCATTGTAGGAATGGGGGAGGATAAAGAATGTGTGCAAGAGAAGATACCAGCTGCATTACATCATGATGAGATAGAGATTCCAAAATCATAAAGATGGTGTAGTTTCAGAAGACTTTGTTGAGAAATGAAGGAACAGTGTAGGTATCTGTTCATGCACATCTATCGCGTGTACTAGACTGTCTGGTGGAGAGATAAAGTATTTATTAAATATGTTGCATAACGTGTTTGTTCACCTGTCCTGAGGGGTTGTTAGGGGGGGGGGGAGGTAGAGGAAGGCCAATACAGGACAGGAACATACCGCAACAACAAAATTTTTAATTCAGTCTGCTTTAAAATGTTGGCGAAAAACAGCAGCATAGTCCTGGTGTAACGGAAGTATATGCGGTGAACGAAGTGGGTTTCTTTATCGATCGTTTCTCAGACTAACATGTGGTTTGGGAGTTTTACTCCCCACCAATGCAATCAAAAAACCAACAAGCAAGCACTAAAGTGGCCGATGTACGACGATAATGGAGATACAAGGCAAGATGGCTTCTTGCCATTCGGAGGAGGAGAAGGAGATTAGTCTTTAACGTCCCGTCGGCAATGAGGCCATTGAAGACGGAGCAGAAGGTCGGGTTGGGGAAATCTGCTCTACCCTTTCGAAGGAACCATCCCGGCATTTGCCTTAAGCGATTTAGTGAAATCACAGAAAACCTAACTAAGGATGGCCGGACGTGGGTTTGAACCTTCGTCCTCCCGAATGCGATCACAGTGTGCTAACCACTGCGCTACCATTCGCTGTCGCTACTATCTACAGATTCTAGAGAGGCTTGTCCGAACGGGATATAAAGATCGTCTTTCTATTGATGTAAAAAGCAGTTTCTGGGCGAAGTTAGGGACAGCTGGGATTCGGCGCGCTCGGAATTTACCTCATTCCACACAAGAAGAGACATCGTAGATCATCCAGTTTTATCGCCATGGCGCGCATGGACAGGAAGTATAATCTGCAGGATGATCAAAGTTTCTGAAAGTTGTAACACTCAGAAACAGTTGCCAGAATGAATCCAAGCATGGAAGAAGTACAAGAAAATGTAATCAATGTGATTAACGGATTAAAAAAATTTGCATTAGTCATATTCCACGGACTCCGTCGAAAGTCGTCTCCAGTAAGTGGAAAGAAGTCAGAGATATACATTTAACTTATTTCATGTGCTGTGCAATGAAACGACTTTACACTTTGAAAGACTATTACAGTGATAATACTAACTATAAACTAACCTAAAATATTTACATGAGAAGGCTCTTTAAGTCACTCTTAAAACTGCAGCACATTAGCTATAACAATTTTAGTATGTTCAGACAGGTTGATGAGTATCTGTATAAGCTTGTGTCTGTCTCCCATCTACACTAATGTCAATTTCTTGATATCTTTTTACAGGTTTCTTTTGGTGCATGTGGCATATTCATGCCTTTCTGCTACTTCTTTCTTTCTTTTATTTATTTATTTTTTGTTTTTTTTTGGGGGGGGGGGAGAAATAATATTAAAATGTCAAATATCTTGAAGATGTCTTTTCATTCCGTAAAATCGAAGGAAACAACGTTAAAGACCCTGCCGTAAACGGTTTAAAAAATCGCGAGAAACGTGAATGACCTTAAATAGACCCATATCTGACTCACAAAGAATTGTAAATGTCATCTTATTCCTCTGTGCCTCACTGGATACCATTGCCATTTCTTTAACCACAAAAGCAATAAACTATGTGGTTCAAATAACTCATCTTAATCCCCACGAATGGTGATATGTGTTAGGAGACTAATAATAATAATTAACAACAATAATAATAGTAATACTAACTATAATAAACAGTGGAACAGTGGGTTTCGTTAGAGGGCTACTTGTGATAATGTTATTAAAAATAAAGAGTGAATTTATGCGTCATGTTGGTTGGCTGTTTATCTGGTGTAATATTTGTTGTTTTTGTTGCTTGAAGTAGATGCTTACCTTCCATCTGACTAACAGCGATTCAGGCATGGTGGCTTCGACTGAGATATCAATAGGCGGACCACTGGGAGCTGTAACACAAAATTCGGTTTAGCTCAAGCAAAAGATTTCCACTGATGAAAGCTGTTTAGAAATGAGGCCTTACCTTCTTGCAAAGTGTAAGCAGTTGTTGGGTCGCTCGGGGCGCTGGGCCCGACTTCGTTCACGGCCACGAGCCTCAGTTTGTACGCCGTGGCTGGTTTCAGTCCGCCTAGGCGCGCTGTGCGTGCGCTGCCTCCGACAGTGACATTGTTCCATACATTTAGACTCGAGTCCTCCTCTTGGAACTGCACTATGTAGTGTGATATCGGCGCGTGGCCCGAGTAGGGAGTGCCCCATGCGACGTTCACCCAACGGCTGTTAGTCTCCAAGACCTCAACTCGTCCTGGAGATTCAGGAGGTTCTGGAAAAGATTTTCATTGTACGAGAGAACGTTCAATAAGAAACACAACACTTTTTTCTGAAAGCAGGATGGTTTCATTCATGATTTAAATACGCCATACCGTTCCCTATTTAATTTACTACTATCAAAACCTGGCGCCCCTGATTCTTTAAACACTCAAACTTATGTGTGTAAAACAGCTTCCAAAGTCTGATTACTTTACAGGTAAGTTAATATGTTAAGTGTTTGACATTAACCTGTAAGAAAGAAAAAGCTTAGACGAGGTTTAAAATTATGCTCGAAGTTCGTGGGAAGTCGTCCCCTGCTATCATTATCAAATACTGGATGAACGTAGTCTAGGTAATTTTCACTTTGTTTCGTCCGCAGCTCGTGGTCTTGCGGTAGCGTTCTAGCTTCCCGCGCACGGGGTCCCGGGAATCAACGACTCAAACCAGACAGTCAGTGGTATAAAATAGCAGAAAGCCATAAAGTTCTTGGAATAGATATACAGTCTTGTCCACTTAGAATGGCCGCATACAACTGGAGGGACCTGCTGCACACCATAAGAGGTCTCTCCAGACAGCACGCGAACCGGAAATTAACAATCCACCAGGAAACAGACCTGATAAATACGACGATTCTGTCGAAAGCATGGTACCTGGAGCAAATCTTAAGCAAACCGACAGAAATTGCGCGAGCACTAACGAGCGCAATGTACTACCTGTTGTGGTGTCGAAATATATTCAGAGTGGCCCAAGCAACGTGCTCGCTGCCAACGAAAGAAGGGGGACTAGGTCTAGTTGATATAAAGACCAAATCTGCAGCCCTTCTACTAAAACGAACGCTCGCCACCCATGACAGAAACCCTGATAGCGTCACAGCCAAGATAATTGGAAGATACAAGCCAGCATCAGAAGAAGCGCCGGTCAACACGAGGCACATTCGCTTCAGAATGTGACACGTCAGGCTGCACTACGCCAACAAAAGCTACGTTCTGGACACCGTGGCGAACCCCAGCCACAGAACAGCCAAGAGAATACACTGGGCCCACAAAAAACAAAATTGAACATAAACTTCCGCAACACAATTGGAAATAAATATGGGGGAACGTCTCGGAAAACGTGTTGCCTAAACATGCGAAGGAGACATGGTACAGAATAGTTAACAGAACTGTACCAACCAACCAAAGACTGGCGGAGATAAAACTCGTCGCAAATGACAAGTGCGACGTATGTGCCATGACCGACACCCCGAGCACCGATTCACCTGCGGGAACTCCAACAATATCTGGGAAGCGTGCCAGCAGATGGTGGCCCACATCAACAGAACGGCGCCGGGAAGCATCCCAGTGGAAGCAATTACCGCCCCAGACTGCAACCCATTTCCACGACCCAAGCGACTGGGGACTCTCTGGATCCTCGCCATGACGGCACACGCCATCTAGCCTGGAGGCAGACCGACCAGCTTGCCTTCCTGATGGACCTCTGGGAGGAGAACAAGACGGCTCAGCAACACAGGCGCTACCGCGAGAAATTCAGAAACTTCCTGCAGATTCCACTGCAGACAGCGATCGCCAGAGTCCTCCCCAGCCTGTGACTCTCAGCACTGCCACCAGCCACCTTGCCACACTCACAACAAGAATAACGTGTGCCGTGATAGTGACCAAGTGCAACAGAAAAGTTAGAGTGCTTTCTCCTCTCGCGTCAAATAATGAAGTATAGTAGTATAAAGTGTTTCTTCTTAGTGAAATCAGTGATCGTAAGTGCTTCTTACCAAACATCTGTCATGTTCGCAGCCAAAACAGTGTCAAAAGTATGCCCAGTAGTAGTACCAGTTTTTTTAATTAATTTTTTTCATTATTTGTACTGTATTGTCTAGGAGATAAGCATTTCTTAGTGGAAAGTGTCAACTATTCATAATTTTTTAAAAATGATTTCCTTTACTATATGCCTATAAAATTATATTGTTTACTTTAAAAAAAAAAAAAAGGTTCGATTCCCAGCGGGGTCAGGGATTTTGTCTGCCTCGTGATGACTGGGTGTTGTGTGGTGTTCATCATCATTGACGCGCAAGTCGCCGAAGTGGCGTAAACTACAACGGACTTTCAATACGCAGCCAAACTTCCCCCGCATGTGGCCTCCCGGCCAACAATGCTATACGATTAGTCATTCACTGTTTTAAGCGACTATTTTTTCGTGCATCTCAATATTTATGATATCATATCTCCTGACTACGTGTCGCGTAATCATATAATTTTGCAGACACATTAAGTGATATATGTGGATACTGTCTGCAGAATATGTTGCGAATCGAGTTAGTAATAACGCAGTAATAAATTAAAATGTTATGCCTCATGCTCAAGTTTCACTGCAAGAATAACGGAACTGTAGTAAGCAACAAACGTTTTCCCTTTAATTGTTTTCTGGAGATATCAGCAAGAGAACGTTTCAAAAGGTTTGAAATTGTGTGTAAAGTTTGTTGATAGGCGCTAAGTGCTCTCATTCTCAAATAGTGGATAAATACAATATGGGTACCTTTGCCTGCCATGTGTTACGCTGCCTGAAGACACATACTCAATTTCTAGCTGTAATGCTTTTCTTACTGTATTAAACCTTTAATGTAAGATTATACCTCTTAATGCGGAGATTATGACAGCATTTTAAATTTTTAAAATCGGTCAGTTATTACATGAAATACTGGAAATAACGTTTTTGTTACCCCTGAGAGCCATTGAACAGGCAACCTGCAACTAGAAGGGGTTGATCAGGTGTCAGGTTGGGCTTTTAGTAACATAAAACACTATTTTTCAACACAATCTCCGCTCATCTCTGTGGCCTTACGCCCCATTAATGTGAGAGCCTGTATGCGGTCATGGTGGCACTGTACCAGTGAGGTTTATCAGCTAAGTTCTTGCTAGTTCTTACTGAATCACTAACTTACCCATAATTGCTGCTATGTTTCCCGCAGAGTCCATCCTTCAGTGGACAGAAAAGACGGAAGGTACAAGGTGCGAGATCTGGGCTGCAGGACGGATGAGGCAAAACAGTCCACCGAATTTTTGTGATCTTCTCTCGGGGGCGCAAACTTGAGAGCGACCTTGCGTTATCACGTAGAGAGAGTACTGCGTTCACATTTCTGTGACCACGAACATGCTGTAAACATTTCTTCATTTCCCCAAGAGTCCCAAATAGAATTCGAAGTTGATCGTTTGGCCATGAGGGAGTTCATTGAAGAGAATAATCCCTTCAGAGGCCCAGAAGACTATAGTCGTGACTTTCCCTGTCGAGGATACTGTTTTGAGGTGCTTCTTCGAAGGAGACATTATATGGTGCCACACCGTGCACTACCGTGTCGTTTCTGGCTCAAAGAAGTGACTTCGTGCCGCATCGTCTGTGAAATCGTCATCATCATCCTCAAAACGCTCAAGCAGCTCGGCATAGATGGTCCTTCTTTACGCTTCAAGCTCCTCACTAGGCTTCGAGAACCCAGCGACCAGGAACCTTTGTATGCGCTAACTTGTGCACAAGTGTGTCAACGGTACCAAGCTGCTTGATTGTTATTTGTTGATCACCGCGAATAATACTTCGCAACACTACAGGCGTCACAGCTTTGTGGGAGCAGTCTGCTAGTGGGTGATCAGATTCCCCTCTCCATAGTTTGTTGACGGCGGATGTTTTTTGCCCAGAGATTTATCGTGCTTTTATCCACAGATTGGTGTCCTTAAATATTCTATGAACGCCTCTGAATATTTTTGAGGATCCGGTTTTCCACGAAAAGAAATTCAGTACTCCTCTTTGCTTGGACACTCTCTGCCGCCGTTGGATAAGCAGCAGCCAGCAGCAAGTCGCACTCTTAGCTTACTTATTTGTTTTATACTTTAATTCTTAATTTCTTTGCTTGTTTTTGGGTACTTGCATAGTTTAATTCACAAATTTTGGGCGTAGTATTTGAGAGTTGTAGCATCGCGTTTTAGTACCCGTATAGTGTAAATTTGCGTAGTCGTCAGTCATCTGTTTGTTTTGAACGGCTTGTGAGATAAAAGAGAGGAAAAACATTGTTAGGGATGGATAGGGACTGCGCCTGTTGTGTACGGATTCAGGGGGAATTGGCCACCGTCCGTAAACACCTGGAAACTGTGTTGGCCGTGGTCGACAGGCTCCAGGTTGTTGCCCTGGGCCGCGGTGACTCCGTGTGCATATCGGAAGGAGTCATCCAAGATGTGGAAAGGGTCCTTCCAGATACCATGAAGGGTACAGGGTGCAGCCAACTGCAGGTGGTGGCTCGTGTCGGCACTAATGACATGCGTCGCTATGGACCGGAAAAGATTATCTCTGGTTTCTGGAGGCTGTCTGAGTTCGTGAAGACTGCCAGTCTTGCCAGCATGATGAAAGCAAAGCTCACCATCTACAGCATCGATGACAGGACCGATTGCGGACCTTTGGTGCAGAGCCGAGTGGAAGGTCTGAATCAGAGGCTCAGACAGTTCTACGACCGTGTAGGCTGCAGATTCCTCGACTTGCGCCATAAGGTGGTGGGGTTTCGGGTTCCGCTATATAGGTCAGGCTGCTACACGGGTAGCAGGGGCTGTGTGGCGTGGACTGGTCCTTTTTTTTTTAGGTTAGACAGTCTTCGGAAAGATAAAAAAGGCCTCCAGTCTCAAAGGGTACAGGGCAAAGAAACGACGAGAATCAACCAAGCAACAGTCGGTATTGCATTTGTAAATTGTCTTAGTTGTGTTGGAAAAGCACAAGAGCATCAAGCGCTGATAGAAAGCACTGAAGCTGAAATCGTTATGGGAACAGAAAGCTGGCCAGAGACAGATTCTGCCGAAATTTTTACAGATGCGCAAACCGTGTTCAGAAAGGACAGATTAAATAACGTAGGTGGTGGCGTGTTTGTGTCTGTTGGTAGCAGTTTATTTTGTAGTGAATTTGAAATAGATAGTTCCTAGGGAATTACTATTGGTGGAGGTTATACTCAACAGCCGTACCAAAATAATAATTGGCTCCTACTACCAACTCCCCGACTCAGATGATATAACAGCTGAACGCTTCAAAGAAAACTTGAATCTCATTACAAATAAGTACCCCACTCATACAGTTATACTTGGTGGTGACTTCAATCTACCCTCGATTTGTTGGCGAAAATACATGTTCAAAGCCGGTGGTAGACAGAAAACGTCTTCCCAAATTGTACTAAATGACTTCTCTGAGAATTACTTTGAACAATTAGTTCATGAGCCCACACGAATTGTAAATGGTTGCGAAAACACACTTGACCTCTTAGCCACAAATAATCCTGATCTAATAGCGAGCGTGATGACGGATACAGGGATTAATGAACACAAGGCCATTGTAGCGAGGCTAAAAACCATATCAAACAAAACCGCTATAAATAAACGCAAAATATATCTATTTAAAACAGCAGATAAAAATTCGCTTGATGCCTTCCTAAGAGAGTGTCTCCATTCCTTCCAAGCTAATTATGTAAGTGTAGGCCAGATATGGCTCAAATTCAAAGATACAGTATCGAAAACAATAGATACGTTCATACCGCATAAGCTAGTAAGAAACGGGACTGATCCACCATGGTACACCAAACACTGTTGCGGAAGTAACGAAAATAGCATGTCAAATTCAGAAGAACGCAAAATCCTCAAGACTGTCTAAGTTTCACGAAAGCTCGAAATTTAGTGCGGACGTCAATGCGAGATGCTTTTAATAGTTTCCACAATGAACCATTGTGTCGACATATGGTGGAAAACCCAAAGAGATTCTGGTCGTATGTAAAGAACACCAGTGGCAAAAAACAGTTAATACCGTCACTGCGCGATAGCGATGGAAATGTTACCGATGATGGTGCCACTAAAGCGGAGTTACTAAATACAGTTTTCCGTAATTCGTTCACGAAAGAAGACAAAGTAAATATTCCAGAATCCGAAACTAGAACAGCTGTTAGCATGAGTGACATAAAAGTACATATCTTAGGTGTTTCGAAACAACTCAAATCACTTAAGAAAGGTAAGTCTTCCGGTCCAGATGGTATACCAATCAGGTTTCATTCAGAGTACACAGACACAATTGCGTCTTTCTTAGCAATCGTACACAATCGCTCACTTGACGAAGGGTCTGTTCTTAAAGACTGGAAAGTAGCACAGGTCACACCAATATTTAAGAAATGAAATAGGTGTAACCCATTGAATTACAGACCCATATCACTGACCTCAATTTGGAGTAGGATTTTGGAGCATATACTGTATTCGAACACTATGAATCAACTCGAAGAAAATTACTTAGATATATCTTTAACAGTCCGTGTAGCTCTTCGTCATTATTCCTGAGTTGTGTGGGCCCCTCAAGTAAAAGGTGTTGAGATAAATAATGATTTGCTTAGTATGTGTAGTATCGTTCCCCTGGCTAGATCGTTATACAAGGTGGACCAATTTAATCCACAGTGAGGAATAACTCGGTATAGAGATGAGATACAGCAAAATGTTTTAGATAAAAATTGTAGGTAGCAAAGAACTCCAAACACTTGATTCTTTTGAAGCGTACTTGTAACAAGATTACATGCAAGTAAGTGCTGTTGCGTGGATGGCAGATATATACCTTTCACAGTCAGATAAATTGTCATTTCATCCTGTCCAAATTCATTCGTTGCAGAGCATCGGTAAGGTCCAGCGTCTCTCCGACTGAGATCTTCTAGGTGAAGTTCTGCAGCGATACCATTGGGTATCTGCCTCTCTAACGTTTGTGTGTGGCTTGGTGTTAATGACCGATGAGATGCTGTCCATGATATTCGAAGTGGAAGGTCACCTTCAGCCTCACACGTTAGGACTGTCGCTTCTCCAGCAGTGCCGCTCTGATTCATGGCCCTAGTGCGAAAATGTGCTGGCACTGTGAAAGGAAAACATTGTAAGTTATCAGATATTGTTCTCTTAGAACTAAATACAGCGACTGGAAAATGAACTCCAAACAGTGGTTAAGACTTTGACTCAGCTGCTTACCATTAACTCGTAAGTAGACCACCTTTCTCAGTTCAGGACCAATACCGTTGCTAGCTTGACATGTGTAATGACCTTCATGACTTGGATCCGCTGCTCTGATTATAACTGACCCATTAGAAGAAATTATCATCCTTTGTCCTGTTTCCAAGGGTATGTCTTCCATTGGTTGGCCACCTTGCAGGGGGAGAAATAATTCAGTGAGACTGAAAATTGTAGAATTTTTTTGTGACTAGACATTAATAATTTAATATAAATGTTTCATGGAAGGACGTGTGGCATAACAAACCTTTGGCTTTCATCCAGGTGATGGTAGGAACCGGAAAACCATTGGCTTGACAGTGAAGCGAAACGGGGTGCTGATACAGCACTGATACGTCTTGAGGCTCTATCAACCATGTTGGAGCAACTGAAATCAGTATTACGTGATACTTCTGCTGCAATCTCATCTGGTAAGTATTTCAACTCTAAGTGACTACGAATATTTTCTCAGAAATACATAAAAGAACTCATCATAACATTTTTATTCTTTTGTTACGTAAATAGGATGCTCTTTTATGAAGAACGCTGACACTGAGAATTATAGGGAATTTTAAGCCTGTACCCATATTTTCCTTTAGCTTGATATGCCACAACGATTTTTCAAACAGCGTTGTTAGTGATATCCACGAAAAATAAAGAAAATAATATATTTTATTCTAGTCCTATGAGCAAATAATCATTATGTTATGCGGATTAATCATTTTAATTGTCAAACTCGTTAATCTGCAGTGTTATGCACAAAAAATATGTGAATTTCACATTCCTTCGAGAGTAAACGCTAAGTACCATACAGTTTGAAATTGTTGAGTCTGTAAGCGCAAAGACATCACCAGCTCAAGAGTGTCACAAGAGCTTTGTAACCATCATATGTAAGTAGACACATTTAATTAAGAGTAGTTGTGAAAAAAGCTGTATTTCGGCATTATAAGACACATCTTGGCGTTTATTTCAGTCAATTACCATATAGTGCCATATATCCTAAACGACAGAGTTAGGAACAACACCATGCACGTAAACAGGAAGTATCAAGTGTCTATATTTAGTTCAATGAAAACTAGTTACACTTTTACTTCAAGATGGAAGAATACTACAGAAACGCCTCAAGTTAATTGAATACTTGGCAATGAAAAAATACTGTCTCATGGCCATTTTGTGGTAACCAAGTGAAATACTGTAAGTAAGTTTAGAAAAAAATGTAGGCTTTAAAAGAAAATTGTTTCATTTTCATTTTGCTGACATTAAAACTATATACAGGGTGTTACAAAAAGGTACGGCCAAATTTCAGGAAACATTCCTCACACACAAACAAAGAAAAGATGTTATGTGGACATGTGTCCGGAATCGCTTAATTTCCGTGTTAGAGCTCATTTTAGTTTCGTCAGTATGTACTGTACTTCCTCGATTCACCGCCAGTTGGCCCAATTGAAGGAAGGTAATGTTGACTTCGGTGCTTGTGTTGACATGCAACTCATTGCTCTACAGTACTAGCATCAAGCACATCAGTACGTACCATCAACAGGTTAGTGTTCATCACGAACGTGGTTTTGCAGTCAATGCAATGTTTACAAATGCGGAGTTGGCAGATGCCCATTTCATGTATGGATTAGCACAGGGCAATAGCCGTGGCGCGGTACGTTTGTATCGAGACAGATTTCCCGAACGAAGGTGTCCCGAGAGGAAGACATTCGAAGCAACTGATCGGCGTCTTAGGGAGCACGGAACATTCCAGCCTATGACTCGCTACTGGGGAAGACCTAGAACGACGAGGACATCTGCAATGGACGAGGCAATTCTTCGTGCAGTTGACGATAACCCTAATGTCAGCGTCAGAGAAGTTTCTGCAGTACAATCTTACGTTGACCACGTCACTGTATGGAGAGTGCTACGGGAGAACCAGTTGTTTCAGTACCATGTGCAGCGTGTGCAGACACTGTCAGCAGCTGATTGGCCTCCACGGGTACACTTCTGCGAATGGTTCATCCAATAATGTGTCAATCCTCATTTCAGTGCAAATGTTCTCTTTACGGATGAGGCTTCATTCCAACGTGATCAAATTGTAAATTTTCACAATCAACATGTATGGACTGACGAGAATCCGCACGCAATTGTGCAATCACGTCATCAACACAGAATTTCTGTGAACGTTTGGGCAGGCATTGTTGGTGATGTCTTGATTGGGCCCCATGTTCTTCCACCTACGCTCAATGGAGCACCTTATTCTGATTTCATACGGGATACTCTACCTGTGCTGCTACAACATGTGCCTTTACAAGTACGACACAACATGTGGTTCATGCACGATGGAGCTCCTGCACATTTCAGTCGAAGTGTTCGTACGCTTCTCAACAACAGATTCGGTGACCGATGGATTGGTAGAGGCGGACCAATTCCATGGCTTTACGCTCTCCTGACCTCAACCCTCTTGACTTTCATTTGTGGGGGCATTTGAAAGCTCTTGTCTACGCAATCCCGGTACCAAATTTAGAGACTCTTCGTGCTCATATTGTGGACGGCTGTGATACAATACGCCATTCTACAGGGCTGCATCAGCGCATCAGGGATTCGATGCGACGGAGGGTGGATGCATGTATCCTCGCTAACGGAGGACATTTTGAACATTTCCTGTAACAAAGTGTTAGAAGTCACGCTGGTACGTTCTGTTGCTGTGTGTTTCCATTCCATGATTAATGTGATTTGAAGAGAAGTAATAAAATGAGCCCTAACATGGAAAGTAAGCGTTTCCGAACACATGTCCACATAACACATTTTCTTTCTTTGTGTGTGAGGAATGTTTCCTGAACGTTTGGCCGCACCTTTTTGCAACATCCTGTTGTTGTTGTTGTTGTCTTCAGTCCTGAGACTGGTTTGATGCAGCTCTCCACGCTACTCTATCCTGTGCAAGCTTCTTCATCTCCCAGTACCTACTGCAACCTACATCCTTCTGAATCTGCTTAGTGTATTCATCTCTTGGTCTCCCTCTACGATTTTTACCCTCCACGCTGCCCTCCAATGCTAAATTTGTAATCCCTTGATGCCTCAAAACATGTCCTACCAACCGATCCCTTCTTCTAGTCAATTTGTGCCATAAACTTCTCTTCTCCCCAATCCTATTCAATACCTCCTCATTAGTTACGTGATCTATCCACCTTATCTTCAGCATTCTTCTGTAGAACCACATTTCGAAAGCTTCTATTCTCTTCTTGTCCAAACTAGTTATCGTCCATGTTTCACCTCCATACATGGCTACACTCCAAACGAATACTTTCATAAACGACTTCCTGATACATAAATCTATATTCGATGTTAACAAATTTCTCTTCTTCCGAAACGCTTTCCTTGCCATTGCCAGTCTACATTTTATATCCTCTCTACTTCGACCATCATCAGTTATTTTGCTCCCCAAATAGCAAAACTCCTTTACTACTTTAAGTGTCTCATTTCCTAATAAAATTCCCTCAGCAGCACCCTATTTAATTCGACTACATTCCATTATCCTCGTTTTGCTTTTGTTGATGTTCATCTTATATCCTCCTTTCAAGGCACTGTCCATTCCGTTCAACTGCTCTTCCAAGTCCTTTGCCGTCCCTGACAGAATTACAATGTCATTGGCGAACCTCAAAGTTTTTACTTCTTCTCCATGAATTTTAATACCTACTCCATATTGTTTCCTTTACTTCTTGCTCAATATACAGATTGAATAACATCGGGGAGAGGCTACAACCATGTCTCACTCCTTTCCCAACCACTGCTTCCCTTTCATGCCCCTCGACTCTAATAACTGCCATCTGGTTTCTGTACAAATTGTAAATAGCCTTTCGCTCCCTGTATTTTACCCCTGCCACCTTCAGAATTTGAAAGAGAGTATTCCAATCAACATTGTCAAAAGCTTTCTCTAAGTCTCCCATTTCGTCGTCATCTACACCCTCTTCCATTTCCATAATATTGTCCTCAAGCACATCGCCCTTGTATAAACCTCCTGTATACTCCTTCCACCTTTCTGCCTTCCCTTCTTTGCTTAGAACTGGGTTGCCATCTGGTAACAGGTAAAATTTAAAGAATTGGGAAAGTTTTCAAGCAATACAATGTTCGTTGTGTTTTGGAAGCACATCGAAAATAAGAATAATGTTTTTTTATTACAGTAAAGATTGAAGCACAATCAGAATAATGTTATTTCTTACAGTCAAGATTGAAGCACTGGAGTCTGACGGCATGCTTGTTTGCTTGTATACAGAACGACGCGAAAACTCACCTCTGACAATGAGTCTGGTCGTGTAGTTGGCCACGGCAGCTGCGTTGCTCGCTATGCACATGTAGTGGCCGGAGTGTCGAGCGGCCAGGTTGGAGAACAACAGGTTGCTGACAAACTCATGCTGCTGCTCGTGAACATCGGCCTCCTGTGGAAGAGGGCCTCCGTCTTTCCGCCACGTAATGGTGATCGGTAAGTCACCAGATATGATGCTGCAAGAAACTTGTGCTCTCATGCCCTCTTGCAGGTTGCTGGGAAACTGGAATGGAGCAATTTGAGGTGGCTCTGGAATGTAAGTAACATATACCCTGTTACAGGCTAGGATAAACAGTTAGGCGTGTTTATCACAGAGACATTCAGTCTAAAATTTTACTGTACTTCTGGTGAAGAGAGATAATTCGAAACCGCATACCGGTGCGTCAAGAAAATTACTTTTGACTTTTTAGAAAATTATTCTCGTCACTCTGGCACATATTCAATCAACTTTACTCTTTAGGCTAGCATTTTTATTTAACACATTCACAGCTAAAACTCCGCGCATACAGTATTAGGTTAAAGAGTATTAAAGAAAACAGTATTGAAGATATGAGTTATTATTATGTAAAAAAGTGAGAGAACATTATGTGTTTTACCAATTGCTTCAGAAACAAAACTTGATCCAACCTTGTACTCTGTATCGAAAGGAACTATCTTGATGTTATTTCCGGAAAAAAATCTGTCTCAACTATCTGGTTTGGCATCTTGTGTGCGTACTGAGAAGAGAGTTACATTTATGAGTCACAAATGGGATCTAATGTTCGTGTCAGTAACGCTGTATAATTGCATACATCAGCTGATTAGGTGTAAACATAGGAAATTACTTTGATTCTTCGGAAACTTCAATTTTACAACATACTCATCGTCTCTAACCTGGTATGATTCTGCAGCTTCTTTTGGCTATCAGTCTACCTTGTCCAGTTTGTTCCCTCTGTTTGGTGGCGAGAGTTGATGGTAAGTCTTCAGTTTCATAATTCATGGCTAACATCAGTTCTTCCTCTTAAGGTTTTCATCTCTTGAGTATTAGTATTGTGTAATCTATTTCAATTAGAAATAAACTTTACGAAGAAAATTGTTAGTTTCTTTCACTAAATATATGAAAAATAATTACTGCAGTTATTATAGGAAACGCGGACTCTTTGCCATCTTCTGGTGAATATGCTGGTCTCCGTGTGCACATCAACTGTTGTATTCAGTCTGATTATCACATAGTCACACTTGGGATTCCATTTAGATACGAAATGAAAAACCTAGACGTTCACTATCACAGTTTTAAGAAAAATGGACTCAGCACAATTAACTGAAGTTTTTGTACTTACGTTAATCTTTATAGATCACACTTGGCTCATGTGTTTACTTATGGCTCTCGATATCAAAATATTGCAGTAGTGCCTTATGAATTATTAACCTCCAAGCAGAGGGCTTGTAAGCATTTTCGACTGCATGCACATCGCTCTGCTTTTGCTGCAGAAGCGACAGCAATACGAGAGGCTTTAAAATTTGGTCACCGTTCTGGTCTTCAGAACCTATTTATTGTATCAGACTCAAAAAGTTTGTTACAGTTCATTGAGAACCAAAGTGGAACAGTAAAATGAACATCAAAGTTCCGGTAGCTTTACAAGAAAAGCTACAGAGCAAAAGATGAGGCATGTGTTTCCTCTTTATATATGTCTCACCTTGTGTAGTCCTTGTTTACGATGACTAGATAGTGAAGTTTGCGAAGTAAGCTTGTGTTCCTGGCGGCCCAATAATGAACCCCTTTCTGCCGCGGTCTGGTTTAAAGAGCTGATGACAGAAAATCTCCCGGGAGGAATGGGAAAATGATTGGCGCCTTGCATTCTCTGTTACAGTTCAAGATAATGCTGCGATTCAACTCATAAATTCACACTGGTTTCGAAAAAATCAGATGTGCAAGAACTGGCGATTACACAGTTAAGAGAACAGTACCAACAACGGCTCAACTTCTCCCCACATATACCGGATAAGGGTTAAGAGCAATCCCCTCTGTGAGTACAAGAAGAGAGAAGAAGTAGACGTAAACTACTTGTTGTTTTCCACAAAAGATTTTTACGAAGAAGGCAAAAACGTTGACTCGTGAAACCTGTGAAATTATAGGTTCCCCTTCCAACAACTACGGCAGTTCCATTGCTGCATAGATATATCCAGTTATATAAAGCCCTTTGTGGTTTCGTAATGAGCAATAAACTGTACTTATAAATTCCATGGAGGCTTTCACGGCCGGCGTCTTCATCAGTAAACACTTCCGATGTTACATTAACGATGTAATATCCTATTGAATGACTGCCAGCTCTGTTGTGCCCCCTTTTTGTATTTTCTTTCAGCTACTGTTTGCGTCATGTTACATGTTTAGCTAAGTTACTATGCATCTACCTGAATTCTGTACAATGTTCTTAAATTATTGAGCAGATTCTTTCTGTTGTGGAATTTCTACGTGAATATTTTATATTTGTACAAACTTATTGGCGGCAAGACGCAATGAACCAAAACCAATAAAAGTAAATAAACGAAACCAAATAATTAGAAAAGCAAAAAGTTATACAATCAGCTAAAATAGTGATATCCTTCCCTAATATTGCACTAATTATTTTATCGATATGGTTCAAATGGCTCTGAGCACTATGGGAGTTAACTTCTGAGGTCATCAGTCACCTAGAACTTAGAACTACTTAAACCAAACTAACCTAAGGACATCGCACACATTCATGTGTGAGACAGGATTCGAACCTGCCGTCGTAGCGGTCGCGCGGTTCCAGACTGTAGCTTTGTCGACATCCACGTGTTAGGCCGTTTGGATTTCTTCACTGTTCATTTACAGTGTGTCTGGTTTTCGAACAATCGAGGCAGAAAGAATCAGAAGAGGGAATCGTTGGCACTGTGTCAGAACTACTTACTTTTCTAACACTGCTTTTCATGGTTCATAGTAAACAACAAAAATTATTGTAAAGAACTGTATTACAAACAAATTTGCCAATAATTAACAATTTAGTTCATTTTTGTATCATTATTGTTATTATTAAACACTTTCACTATAAAATTATTGTTTATGACAAACCCAAACTTCAGGATGTCAAATCAGACACCTTTCAGCCGTCTAATTTCCAAAATTTTATTTGGCTAGAAGTTTCGGCGATTTAGTTCCCCCTATTCAGGCCTCTTCCTGACGTCTAGGAAGATTCCACCTCGGTTCCAGTCAAAATAGGTGCCAGCATTCAAATATTGGTATCTGTAGATTTCTGCTTGCTGTAGCAATCACTTCAACCGTCATCTGTCGGCACCTGTCGCTATAGTAAATAGAAATCTACAGATACCAATATTTGAATGCTGGCACCTGTTTTGACAGGAACTGAGGTGGAATCCTCCTACACGTCTGTCAGAGGTCTGAAGGAGCCATAGCAAATCGCCAGACCTCGTAACTAAATAAAATAAGTGAGGAAATTAGGTAGCTGAATGGCGTTTCATTTGCATTCTGTAGTAAACAGCCTTGTCCTTCAACCATCTCTGAAAAGATGGACATACAGAAATCTGATCTTCAGCCCATGATGCACAGATCTCGACTGAAGACACCTACACAGTTGAGCCAGTTATAAAGGATGATAAGAGGGAGGAGGAGGAGTAGGACAAATCTTATTGGTCTAATGGGTTTCTCGTCATTTTATTGTGCTACCATTGTCTGAGAGAGATAGGAAGATGGGAGGAGTTTCCCACCAATTTCATATCACGTGACCAGTATCGAGCTATGTCATTATCTTGAACATAACTCGCACAAGTGCCTAAGGTGTGTGGAGGGTTCCACTGGACGACCTTGATCAATTCCCTGTGGTTTCCTAGGGGGATAATATCAGATAAGTGTGTAACTTGATACCAAGTGTATAACCTGACACTGGAAGTGAGAAGATCGTTATCTCACCCAGAACTGGCCTTGATAACCTACTGCTTATCAGGTACAGTATAATCATATCACCAGATATGCAGGTTGCATTTCCCTGTGCTCCTGAGCTAGAGCCCTCCTTGATAAATACTCTCATAGCACCACACGCTATGCTGAACCTGCATTATGATGTTGCATGTAATCTGGCACATTCCACTCAGAGATACATCCACCATGATAGTATACTAGAACTGGGACTCATATGAGAAGATGATGAGATGCCACTCTTGTGAGTAGCACTGGCATTAGGAGTGTCGCTGTTGCAGCGCCTGCCTCTGTTGATGCATCTAGGGAAGCCATTAGAATGGTTGCCATGTTGATATTGTGTGGTGCTCCAGACGTCTCTTGATGCAAATCTGGCCGTTTCCAGATTGGAGGTACGTGACGTGGCTGCATGATCCAGGTCAGCAGTGTGAACAATGTGTCTGCTCTTTCGAGTGCTGGTCGTGCGTTACAGGTCAGATACTGCATGGCTTTACGGTCCACCTTACCTATCGAATCCGTAATTTTCCCGCAAAGAGCTAACATTAAAACGCAGTTTCTGAATGAGAAATCATCTCCATAATATACAGAATGTAGGTAGTGTTAATAGTATCTGCTTGTTTTGTTGCACTGAAATGGTAACAGTCTGTACATCCGAAGTTGGTACTATACTTCGTGCCAATTTGATGTGTGTTGCATACCGCGTTTATTGTGTTGCAAGTTTAATGTCCAGCAGTATGTTTTCCCACTTTTGTGAGCTAGCTTTTAGGGATTGCGGATGAAAGCCAATCGCTGTGATTCACCCTTGTCACTTCAGTTCCTTTTACTCCCGTACTATAGGGTTCAATGACTATTGTTGTCAGGCTGTCTGCGAGATCCATTGTGAAAAGAAGCTTTTGCGCCTATGCGGAAATATTCCTCATGATGAAAAGAAAGGGCCTAATAAAAGAAAGGAGTATGAAAGTACGAGGGTCACTCCAAAAGAAATGTACACTTTTTTTTAAAATCCATCTTTTATTCTACATTTTAGAAAGTTTTACAGTGTGTAGATACATCCTTTAGAAACAATATTTTCATTTCTCCACATAATTTCCATCCCTCTCAACTGCCTTACGCCATCTTGGAACCAGCGCCTGTATACCCACACGGTACAATTCTGGACCAACCTGTTGGAGCAACTGTTTGGCAGCGGGCACATGGGAGTCATCATCTTCAAACCTTGTTCCATGAAGAGTCTTTCAGTTTCCCAAAGAGATGATAGTCACGTGGAGCCAGGTCAGGACTGTAAGGCGGGTGTTTCAGTGTTGTCCATCCGAGTTTTGAGATCGCTTCCATGGTTTTTTGATTGACATGTGGCCGTGAATTGTCGTGCAACAGCGAAACATCCTGCTTTTGCCGATGTGGACGAACACGACTCAGTCGAGCTTGAAGTTTCTTCAGTGTCATCACATATGTATCAGAATTTATGGTGGTTCCACTTGGCATGATGTCCACAAGCAAGAGTCCTTCGGAATTGAAAAATCCTGTAGCCATAACTTTTCCAGCAGAAGATGTGGTTTTGAATTTTTTTTTCCTTGGGTGAATTTGCATGATGCCACTCCATTGTCCGCCTCTTCGTCTCTGGTGAAAAGTGATGGAACCATGTTTCATCACCTGTCACAATTCTTCCAAGAAATTCATCTCCACCATTCTCGTACTGTTCCAAAAGCTCGCTGCATACCGTTTTTCTTGTTTCTTTTTGAGCCACTGTCAACATCCTGGGAACCCACGTGGCACAAAACTTTTTTAACGCGAACACTTTCAGTATTTTGCAAACACTTCCTTCCCGTATCCCAAAGTAGCGTGACAATTCGTTCACTGTGATACGTCTGGTCTGTCAGCAGTCACCAAATCCTTGTCTGGAGCATGTGCAGTACGAGGCCTGCCACTGCGAGGACAATCCTCAATATTGCACTGCCCGCTTTCATCAAGTAACCTGCTTGCCCACCGACTAACTATACTGCGATCGACAGCAGCATCTCCATACACCTTTTTCAATCTCTTGTGGATGTTTCCCACTGTCTCGTTTTCATAGAACAGGAATTCTATGACAGCATGTTGTTTCTGACGAACGTCAAGTGTGGCAGCAATCTCAAAGACATGCCGTGACGGCGCCATTCACGGGAACAGTTTGAACTAAGTCTGAAAACAAGCGGAAAGGATGTATCTACACACTGTAAAGCTTTCATACACGCAGAATAAAAACTGTATTTTTTTAAAAATAGTGAGAAGTTTCATTTGGAGTGACCCTCGTAATTATGTAATTTCGTTGCGTAAGTCTTCCGGATAAGCCGTTATTACCTATCATACCTTGTACCAAAGACAGTCAGTTTCCAGTTCCGTGATCTAATTGGTGCTGCAGCCTGCGGTGCTAAAAGATGTCTGTTGTGGTACAGAAAAGAGATAGGAGGCGTGGACTCACTCATGACGTCGAGGTGGAGGCGGCCCTGCGCGGACTGGCCCTGCTGGTTGGTGGCGGTGCAGGAGTACTCCCCGCGGTCCGAGGCGCCCTCTACCTGGCGCAGCAGCAGCGTGCCGTTGGGGAAGGCGCGCTGGCGCACCTGCGACGGCAGCTGCTCGCCGGCGCGCCGCCACGACACGCTGGCGATGGGGTAGCCCGCCACCGGGCAGCGCAAGTACACGTCGCGGCCCGCCACCGCCGTCAGGTTGCGTGGCGCGCGCGCCATCGGCGGGCCTGTGGGGCCGGTCGCTTACTTTACTTGTGCAGCGAGCCAAACAGATCAAGAGCTGCTCACATACTTGTTAAAAACCAATGTATAACTGGTGCGCAAATGTGAAGGGCGAAAGTAACTTTCCCATGATGAATCAATGTCAAGTGTAATAGTTCGATGAAACTTGGACTATACGTAGACAGATCAGACTGAGCTGATGCTTTTCTGGCACCAGTTTCCATCGCTAGTGAAAGGTATGTGCTGAGATTCGATCAGGATAGAGCCAGTGAAAAATGTCGATAGTTCCCAACCGCAAAGTTGGACGAGTAGTACCTCTGCGAGTAGTAAGATCTTTGACAGCTAACAGAGCTAGGTGGACGCGGTAAAAGTTTGAGTAGTCGTGAGGAGATGCGCAGAGACAGCAGACGTGTTTCGAGTCGGAGCTAGATGCCTGCAGGAGGCAGGCGGGTCGTGACAGCATCGAAGTAAGAATTGGCGCTACGCACATAATAATCTATATATTGAGCGAAACTCGGCACATACCTGGGGATACTAGAAAGAATAATTAATAAAGTAGGTTTTCTTTGGTTAAATAATGTCTAAAAGCTAGATAGAAATCCGATTGTTGATGCAATAAGCATTTTGTAAAACTTTCTCGTAAATGCATGCTATACAAGTTTTTTTTTGTTTTTCACATGTGCCTTAAAAACTTGAACAATATATATTTTTTAGATAAAATTATAGTTTCATCTCACACCTTATGTCGTTCTCCGCATCCTGTGCTTGCATTGAACCAAAAGGTACATTAAAGTAAAGTTCCCATGAGTAAAGCTGATAATTTCATTTGTTGTTGTTGTGGTCTTCAGTCCTGAGACTGGTTTGATGCAGCTCTCCATGCCACTCTATCCTGTGCAAGCCTCTTCATCTCCCAGTACCTTCTGCAACCTACATCCTTCTGAATCTGTTTAGTGTATTCATCTCTTGGTCTCCCTCTACGAATTTTACCCTCCACCCCGCCCTCCAATACTAAATTGGTGATCCCTTCATGCCTCAGAACATGTCCTACCAACCGATCCCTTCTTCGCGTCAAGTTGTGCCACAAACTTCTCTTCTCCTCAATTCTATTCAATACCTCCTCATTAGTTATGTGATCTACCCATCTAATCTTCAGCATTCTTCTGTAGCAACACATTTCGAAAACTTCTATTCTCTTCTTGTCCAAACTATTTATTGTCCATGTTTCACTTCCATACGTGGCTACACTCCACACAAATACTTCCAGAAACGACTTCCTGACATTTAAATCGATACTCGATGTTAACAAATTTCTCTTCTTCAGAAACGCTTTTCTTGCAATTGCCAGTCTACTTTTTATATCCTCTCTACTTCCACCATCATCAGTTATTTTGATCCCCATCCCCAAATAGCAAAACTCCTTTACTACTTTAAGTGTCTCATTTCCTAATCTAATTCCCTCAGCATCACCCGATTTAATTCGACTACATTCCATTATCCTCGTTTTGCTTTTGTTGATGTTCATCGTATATCCTTCTTTGAAGACGCTATACATTCCATTCAACTGCTCTTCCAAGTCCTTTGCTGCCTCTGACAGAATTACAATGTCATCTGCGAACCTCCAAGTTATTATTTCTTCTCCATGGATTTTAATACCCACTCCGAATTTTTCTTTTGTTTCCTTTACTGCTTGCTCAATATACAGATTGAATAACATCGGGGAAAGGCTACAACCCTGTCTTACTCCCCTCCCAACAACTGCTTCCCTTTCATGTCCCTCGACTCTTATAACTGACATCTGGTTTCTGTACAAATTGTAAATAGCCTTTCGCTCCCTGTATTTTACCCCTGCCACCTTTAGAATTTGAAAGAGAGTATTCCAGTCAACATTGTCAAAAGTTTTCTCTAAGTCTACAAACGCTAGAAGCGTAGGTTTGCCTTTCCTTCATCTTTTTTCTAAGATAAGTCGTAAGGTCAGTATTGCCTCACGTGTTCCAGTATGTCCACGGAATCCAAACTGATCTTCCACGAGGTCAGCTTCTACTAGTTTTTGAAATTGGTCTGTAAAGAATTCGTGTTAGTATTTTGCACCTGTGGCTTATTAAACTGATTGTTCGGTAATTTTCACATCTGTCAACACCTGCTTTCTTGGGGATTGGAATTATTATGTTCTTCTTGAAGTCTGAGGGTATTTCGCCTGTTTCATACATCTTGCTCACCATATGGTAGAGTTTTGTCAGGACTGGCTCTTCCAAGGCCGTCAGTAGTTCCAATGGAATGTTGTCTACTCCGGGGGCCTTGTTTCGACTCAGGTCTTTCAGTGCTCTGTAAAACTATTCACGCAGTATCTCATCTCCCATCTCATCTTCATTCACATCCTCCTCCATTTCCATAATATTGTCTTCAAGTACATCGCCCTTGTATAGACCCTCTATATACTCCTTCCACCTTCTGCTTTCCCTTCTTTGCTTAGAACTGGTTTCCATCTGAGCTCTTGATATTCATACAAGTGGTTCTCTTATCTCCAAAAGTCTCTTTAATTTTCCTGTAGGCAGTATCTATCTTACCCCTAGTGAGATAAGCCTCTACATCCTTACATTTGTCCTCTAGCTATCCCTGCTTAGCCATTTTGCACTTCCTGTCGATCTCATTTTTGAGACGTTTGTATTCCTTTTTGCCTGCTTCATTTACTGCATTTTTATATTTTCTCCTTTCATCAATTAAAGTTAATATTTCTTCTGTTACCCAAGGATTTCTACTAGCACTCGTCTTTTTACCTACTTGATCCTCTGCTGTATTCACTACTTCATCCCTCAAAGCTACCCATTCTTCTTCTACTGTATTTCTTTCCCCCATTACTGTCAATTGTTCCCTTATGCTCTCCCTGAAACTCTGTACAACCTCTTGTTCTTTCAGTTTATCCATGTCCCATCTCCTTAAATTCCCACCTTTTTGCAGTTTCTTCAGTTTTAATCTACAGGTCATGACCAATAGATTATGGTCAGAGTCCACATCTGCCCCTGGAAATGTCTTACAATTTAAAACTTGGTTCCTACATCTCTGTTTTACCATTATATAATCTATCTGATACCTTTTAGTATCTCCAGGGTTCTTCCATGTATACAACCTTCTTTCATGGTTCTTAAACCAAGTGTTAGCTATGATTGAGTTGCGCTCTGTGCAAAATTCTACCAGGCGGCTTCCTCTTTCATTTCTCTCCCCCAATCCATATTCACCTTACTACGTATCCTTCTCTCCCTTTTCCTACTACCGAATTCCAGTCACCCATGACTATTTAATTTTCGTCACCCTTCACTATCTTCATAATTTCTTTTATTTCATCATACATTTCTTTAATTTCTTCGTCATCTGCAGAGCTAGTTGGCATATAAACTTGTACTACTGTAGTAGGTGTGGGCTTCGTATCTATCTTGGCCGCAATAATGCGTCCACTATGCTGTTTGTAGTAGCTTACCCGCATTCCTATTTTCCTATTCATTATTAAACCTACTCCTGCATTACCCCTATTTGATTTTGTGTTTATAACCCTGTAGTCACCTGACCAGAAGTCTTGTTCCTCCTGCCACCGAACTTCACTAATTCCCACTATATCTAACTTTAGCCTATCCATTTCCCTTTTTAAATTTTCTAACCTACCTGCCCGATTAAGGGATCTGACATTCCACGCTCCGATCCGTAGAACGCCAGTTTTCTTTCTCCTGATAACGACATCCTCCTGAGTAGTCCCCGCCCGGAGATCCGAATGGGGGACTATTTTACCTCCGGAATATTTTACCCAAGAGGATGCCATCATCATTTAATCATACAGTAAAGCTGCATGTCCTCGGGAAAAATTACGGCTGTAGTTTCCCCTTGCTTTCAGCCGTTCGCAGTACCAGCACAGCAAAGCCGTTTTGGTTAATGTTGCAAGGCCAGATCAGTCAATCATCCAGACTGTTGCCCCTGCAACTACTGAAAAGGCTGCTGCCCCTCTTCAGGAACCACACGTTTGTCTGGCCTCTCAACAGATACCCCTCCGTTGTGGTTGCACCTACGGTACGGCCATCTGTATCGCTGAGGCACGCAAGCCTCCCCACCAACGGCAAGGTCCATGGTTCATGGGGGGGGGAATTTCATTTATCAGAGTAAAATAATCTATATGCCATTGCACAGTTGGCAAATTATTCAGATCAGGACAGAATTTTTATTAAGTAACAAACATGGCCAAAATGAGTAAAGTTATCTAGAATGACAATTTTATGCCATTGCGCTACTGCTGAGTTGCATATATGTTTTATTATCGGCTAAACGGGAAGGAGTCCACAGACGCAGTCGGATGCAGGTTGGTGACTTTCATTTATTTTTACCACTAAACTTTCATGCAGTCCGATGTGTAGTTTGAGTAGTAATTTTCCAACAATATTTTCATGCAGTCAGATAAAGTTCAGTTCATTTAAATACGCAGTCAGATGCAAGTTTTATTACAGACTAAAGCAGTCACATGCTGTTCAGTCTAGTTTAAATTGAGAATTTTTGTTAACAAGACTTTTAAATTGAGAATTTTTATTAACAACACTTTCAATCGTCATTTTGATCTTTGAGTAGACTTCGATACTTATTTGTCTTCTGCTCTTCTTTTGCTGCGCGGATTTAACGGCAGGGCGTGCGCTCTGCTGGGAGGTGTGTCGGGATCATAGACTTACTAAATAAAAACTAGACCGCGCATTGGCGCTAGTGTCGCGTCCCCACATTGAACGTGATAGAAGCCGCCATTTGCAGGGAATCAGTGCGTAAACAGGGTTCGTTCGTGTGCTGCTTAAATTGTAACAGTATAATGGAAGCAAAGACGAAGACGGAAACAATGTTACATTTCAAACTTCAGTCATTTCTGGTTGTTTGTTACTTTCTATTACTTGTACACTCCTGGAAATTGAAACAAGAACACCGTGAATTCATTGTCCTAGGAAGGGGATACTTTATTGACACATTCCTGGGGTCAAATACATCACATGATCACACTGACAGAACCACAGGCACATAGACACAGGCAACAGAGCATGCACAATGTCGGCACTAGTACAGTGTATATCCACCTTTCGCAGCAATGCAGGCTGCTATTCTCCCATGGAGACCATCGTAGAGATGCTGGATGTAGTCCTGTGGAACGGCTTGCCATGCCATTTCCACCTGGCGCCTCAGTTGGACCAGCGTTCGTGCTGGACGTGCAGACCGCGTGAGACGACGCTTCATCCAGTCCCAAACATGCTCAATGGGGGACAGATCCGATCTTGCTGGCCAGGGTAGTTGACTTACACCTTCTAGAGCACATTGGGTGGTACGGGATACATGCGGACGTGCATTGTCCTGTTGGAACAGCAAGTTCCCTTGCCGGTCTAGGAATGGTAGAACGATGGGTTCGATGACGGTTTGGATGTACCGTGCACTATTCAGTGTCCCCTCGACCATCACCAGAGGTGTACGGCCAGTGTAGGAGATCGCTCCCCACTGCATAATGCCGGGTGTTGGCCCTGTGTGCCTCGGTCGTATGCAGTACTGATTGTGGCGCTCACCTGCACGGCGCCAAACACGCATACGACCATCATTGGCCCCAAGGCAGAAGCGACTCTCATCGCTGAAGACGACACGTCTCTATTCGTCCCTCCATTCAAGCCTGTCGCGACACCACTGGAGGCGGGCTGCACGATGTTGGGGCGTGAGCGGAAGACGGCCTAACGGTGTGCGGGACCGTAGCCCAGCTTCATGGAGACGGTTGCAAATGGTCCTCGCCGATACCCCAGGAGCAACAGTGTCCCTAATTTGCTGGGAAGTGGCGGTGCGGTCCCCTACGGCACTGCGTAGGATCCTACGGTCTTGGCGTGCATCCGTGCGTCGCTGCGGTCCGGTCCCAGGTCGACGGGCACGTGCACCTTCCGCCGACCACTGGCGACAACATCGATGTACTGTGGAGACCTCACGCCCCATGTGTTGAGCAATTCAGTGGTACGTCCACCCGGCCTCCCGCATGCCCACTATACGCCCTCGCTCGAAGTCCGTCAACTGCACATACGGTTCACGTCCACGCTGTCGCGGCATGCTACCAGTGTTAAAGACTGCGATGGAGCTCCGTATGCCACGGCAAACTGGCTGACACTGACGGCGGGGGTGTACAAATGCTGCGCAGCTAGCGCCATTCGACGGCCAACACCGCGGTTCCTGGTGTGTCCGCTGTGCCGTGCGTGTGATCATTGCTTGTACAGCCCTCTCGCAGTGTCCGGAACAAGTATGGTGGGTCTGACACACCGGTGTCAATGTGTTCTTTTTTCCATTTCCAGGAGTGTATATGGTATTTTCATGGAGAAATAATACATCATGGGCGTTTGTTTTTGTTTAGGTTTCCCCTTACAAATGATTTTGTAAATCGGAAATGGATAGTTGTTACTCGGAGAGAGAACTTCCAACCGACAGCAAAATATTTGCTGTGCTCTCTTCATTTTGAAGAGAATTGTTTCTTGGAAAATTATGTAAATAGATGTCAATTGAAGGACGATGCTTTACTGACAGTATTTGAATTTCCAACTCATTTGAAAAATGTGTAGTGTCCTGGAAATCGTGCAGTATAGGCCTAGGTTAAATAGTGTGGAAATACTGTCAGTGTATATAATTTTGAACCTTCGTTTTCCAGGTTACCAAGGCAATCAAATATATATTAAGTATGAATCAGAGGTAGGTCGAATAACTGCGTTTAGATACTTAACATGTGTTGTCAGGTGGTGATTATACTTCGTAAATGGTCAAATATTTGATCAAATGTTGCAAACTCAACCACTTTCAGAGGTGCTATCAGTGTTAAAAACTAATGTGCAAATGAAATTCCTACGGTATTTAAAGTGATATGAGTTATTACAATTAATCATACCAAAATTCGAGTGTAGACAATACTGTGCTAAACAAAAGTAAGCGTGCAAAATGTACACAGTCATCGGCAAAAAGCAAAGAGGACCTGACAGGAAAATTACGTGAATTAAATAATAATCGTAATGTCTGCTACTTTAAAAGTTTCATGTAATTATCAAATGCAAATAACTCGATGTTAACTCTCTCCACCTTGTCAGGAAAGAGCCTTACATTCTTATATTCCGCGTCTCTATGCAGACGTATTTCGGAAATTAGGAAACTTCATTCATTTAAGTATACTTTTAAAATAGACTCAAATACTCAGTACTTTTTTTAAACAAACATGTGTTTAATTTGTGCTTCAATTTGCTCTTGTTGCGTCTCATATACTTCAAATCACAACCCCAGTACTAAGGATTCATCCCTGCAAATGGCGGCGATCAGCTGCTTCAATTGGGGGACAGTTGCCTCGCTTCTCCGCTACGGCGTGGTAGGGGTTTGGTCGGGATCGGCGGTGAGCGAGAGTCAGGTGGGACTGTGTACGCAGGCAGGACGGCAAGGGCACGAGTCTGACAACGAAGGAGCGGGGCCAGCGGCTACGGCGTGTTGAGTCGTGAGCGTAGATCCACCGTCCATCGGGATTTGGTTTACCTAGAAGTCGGAAGGACAAGCTCCTTCGAGTCTGTTATAAGCTACGCCTGCCGATTGAATTGGAGTCGCCGAGTTGCTTCGGTGGGTTGCGTGAGGCTTAATTGAATATGCCAGTGTACTAAAAATCCTTTGGAATTGTTTTCGTTGTGTATCAATTACCTCGGTGTCGTGACTATCTTAACGGTAATTGAGGAAGTGTGTCTACGCCCAACCAACCGACATGAAGCGTGGTTAAAGACGTAGCTAGAAGTGTAGTGTGTAAGTCCGGCTCTGGCGTTTCAATACACTTCGGCCCGCCCGGTTGGCCGTGCGGTCTAACGCACGGCTTTCCGGGTTGGAAGGAGAGCCTGGTTCCCGACACGAATCCGCCCGGCGGATTTGTGTCGAGGTCCGGTGAACCGACCAGTCTGTGAATGGTTTTTATGCGGTTTTCCATCTGCCTCGGCGAATGCGGGCTGGTTCCCCTCATTCGGCCTCAGCTACACTATGTCGCCGATTGCTACGCAAACAAGTCCTCCACGTACGCGTACACCACAATTACTCTACCACACAAACATAGGGGTTACACTCGTCTGATGTGAGACGTTCCCTGAGGGGTCCACCGGGGGCCGAACCGCACAATAACCCTTGGTTCGGTGTGGGGCGGCGGAGGAGAGACGTGGACTGCGGTAGTCGTCGTGGGGTTGTGGACCACTGCGGCTGCGGCGGGGACGGAGCCTCTCCGTCCTTTCTAGGTCCTCGGTTAACATACAATACAATACAAGACACTCCGAGATACGTCCTCTATTCTACCTTGTACTTCATTTGGTAGTTTGGCGTGTAAATGTGTGCCGAGATAATTCTTGTCTTCTTAACTTTAGGGCATGATTTTTAGCGAACTTATTAATCAAAGTTTCAGGGCTGGCACTGACCAAGTATCTCATGGAGGCTAGTTTGTTTCTATTTAGTTGTATTGATCACTTGTTCTCTAGATAAGATTGTGTAGTTTATGTCTCAGAATATTGTCTGCCGTTGATATGTGTTGTGTTACAGATAATTGGCACAGGTAAACGCGAGCATACTGGGAACAGAGTCATCGGAGGCAGAGAGATATTTTAAGGCCCTGTCCTCTCCTTTGCATCTTGGGTTATGTTGTCACTGTTACGTGATTCCATCTTTCCCGTGGAGAATTATAGCATCTGAAGCTCAATTGCAGTGCAAAGTTGAGTACATTTCTATGTCATTTCCTGTCTCGTAGATCTCTCGTATTGATTTGAATCCTTGGCCTGCTCGCGTCTATCGCTATTTCGCGCGCAGTATTGAAGCAACCTCATTTTAGCGGTACTGTCATATGGTCATGTTCTAGTTGTATTCATTCTAAGAATAATGTTAATTAATCAACTGAGTAAATAAATTTGAAGATTGGTTTGGTCAAAATTAAAACACTTGCTTAATTGTTTTAGTCATTTGTATATAGTTTTGTTTAGGAAAGTTGGCTAGTCAAACCTCGAAGGATCTGTGTTGTTACCTTTAATCTGTTCCTCAGCTGATTAGAAGTAATGAGAGTTATGATGGGAATTGCATGGACATTTGTACTATTTAAGTAAAGCCTTACCTGAGTATATTTACCTAGTCGTATTCAGATTTTAAGTTTTATGGGTCTTGTTCCGGTTAAAGAAATTTGTTATTTGTCCAAGTGATCTGGGCTTGTAAGGCAGTCTCCTGTATTACTGTGATGGTGATTTTATAATGCTTTTGATTGTAATAAAATATGTAGCAACTACAACTGATTACTATTGTGATTTTGGTGTGTCACTACCATTACACATTTCATAGAGCAACTGAAATGACAGGTTTCTTCACAGATAATAATTACACCGAGATCACGGCTATTCGTGATGGTTCCGTGGACACTGCAAGCGGTGGGACATGGTTTTTGATAGGGTATGTGATGACCACGGACGGCAGCGCGCGCTCTGCAACGTGCCTTCTTGCTCCCCACAAGGTTGATAGATACTTATTATGGTAGGGCTTTCCTTTCCTCCACCAATAAGGCTGACAACTCCTGGATGATCGTTGGTTCATGTCGTCGTGTACAGCACTTCTCCACAATGCATCCCACACGTGCTCGATGGGATTTAAATCCAGCAGCCCAGTACATTTGTCGAATATCCTCTCGTTCCAAGAGCTTCTCCACCTACACTGTTCGGATGCTATCACGCATTGCCATCCATAAAAATGAAGTCAGGGCCGAACGGATCTCTGGTAAAACGCACATGCAAAAGGAACACGGTGTCACGACGACACTGACTGGTGAGTGTACCGTGTTGAAAGATTTGCAGTTCAGTGCAACCGTGCAACTTGTGACTTTCACACAAGAACTCCTGGACAAACAGAATGATCATATTCGACAATGTACCTAGGTGCCTTTCGTGTACCCACCTCTCGTCATATGAGGGTACGGCCAGCACGTCGCACTCGATTGTTTGCTTTAGGGAGGCATAATATTTCATAGCATACTGACCACCAAATCTTTGCACGTAACACTGACCAATCAACGTTACTGTGAAGTGTGCGCCACCTCCATTGCCGTTACCTGAACTTGCCACTATTTTGCAGGAAGAATGGTATAAGATACCTCGAAAACCATACGGTAGTTGTATTAATTCATTCCGAGACGACTGGACGCCGCTTTGAAAGCCAACTGTTTTCCTGCTTTTTATTAGGATAGTAAAGTGTTATGTTTTAGAAGTTTTAGTTATTGCCATATTTTTATCTACCCTCTGTACATTATTTTTATTTGTTTTACAAGACGTTACGAAACAAATTTACAGTTATCAGTTTCAGACTTACTTTGGCCTTCTTCAAAATTCATATGTCACAGACTCGTATGGGGAACAAAGCAGACCACAATAATTGTGGTGGTCAGGGAGGACGCTACAGTTCATCCTGGAGCTCACGCTTTGAGTACTTTACGATTATTATTATTATTATTATTATTATTATTATTATTATTATTATTATTGCTGGCGTTTAGTGTCACACAGCGCAATAAAGATTGCATAAATTAAAAGAGGATTCCTGCAGTTCTTGCTTCTTATTGGCTCTAGTTTGCGTGGCACGTTGCGAAAATACCCAAGAAATTATTTTGTGTCTCATGTGACGAAGACTCTCTTCAGCGTGAAACATTAAGAACAGAAGTCTGAAAACTCTTACAGCTCCACTTCAACTTAGCTGCCTGATCCTGTGTGAGGACGGCTTAAAATACTTTGCAAAATGCAGATATAGACTGACGGGAAAAAATTGCTAACCAAAAAATAATGCAGAGTAATGGAATTTCAGGAATATATTTGTCTAGGTTACATATTTAAGTGGTTAACATTGCAAGATCACAGGTTAATCTAAGCGTGAGAGAAGTCGTTTCAAATATGAAATGCAGCTACCTTAATAGCCGGTGCAAACGCCAGAATTTTGAAAGTAAGCGTGCAAACGTTCATGCATTGTGTTGTACAGGTACTGGATGTCAGATTATGGGATGGAGTTTCATGCCTGTTGCATCTGGTGTGTCAATTCAGGGACGGTTAATGCTGTTTGTGGATGACGCTGGGGCTGTCATCCGATGATGTCCCGTACGTGCTCGATTGGAAACAGATCTGGTGATCGAGTAGCCCGAGGAAACATGTCGACACTTTTAGAGCACGTTGGGTTACAACAGAGGTATGTGGGCGAGCGTTGGAAAACATCTCCTGGAAGCTGTTCACGAATGGCAGCGCAGCATAACAGGTCGATTCAGCAGGTTCAAATTTGCGTGGGTAACCACGCGAGTGCTTGTGCTGTAATACGAAACCGTACTCCTGACCGTAACTCCAGGTGTAGGTGCGGCGTGTCTAGCACACAGACAGGTTGGGTGTACGTCCTCAACTGGCCTCCTTGTAACCAGCACACGACCACCACTAGCACCAAGGAAGAACCAGCTTTCATCAGAAAACACAACAAACCTCCACCCTGCCTTCCAATGAGCTCTCGCTTGGCACCATTGAAGTCGAAATTGGCCTGGTTTGAGTTCAATGGAATGCACGTTACAGGGCGTCTGGCTCGGAGCTGTCCTTGATGTAACCGATTTGTAACAGTTCGTTGTGTCACTGAGATGGCAACTGCGGCTGAAATTGCTGCTGCAGATGCAGTATGAATCGCCAGAGCCATAAGCCGAACCCGGTTTTCTTCTCGTTACTGCCACGTGGCCGTCCGGAGCCCAGTATTGTTGCGACCGTATATTCTCGTGACTACCGTTGCCAGCAATCATGTACAGTCGCTACATTTCTGCCAAATGTTTCTGCAACATCGTAGAAGGGATTTTCTGCTTTTTAAGGCCTATTACACGAACTGGTTCAAACTCAGTGAGGTGCTGCCAATGGTGGCTTTCTTGACTAACATCAACTCACCACATCCAAACTCAAAAGCTCACGACCGTTACATTGTGTATTTAAGGCAAAACTAATTTGCAACCTCAGCGCCAGTCTCATGCAACTAGCGGGAAACTGGAGCTGACATCATCCATCAGGTTCAGAAAGAGCCCTGCCAACTTTCGTTTATGCCGCACAACTTCTTCTTGGTGCTGCGACTTTTTTTCGTCAGCGTGGATGTAGATTTTAACGCAGGCAGTTTTCCACTACTGCTCCCACTGCGAGGTAATAGAGTGCACTACTTAGACTTCTTTGAAGTGTAACATTTCTGCACCTAGTTAGTAGCAAGATCCCGCTGTCTACTTGGACTGTCGGAATCAAATCAAGCAGTACTGTTTTGCTGTGCGGTGTAACAGTACGGCACAGTTTAGTAGGCACATTGTCGCTGTAGCATAGTGCTTTCTAGTCGAGGCCGATGATCCTTTACTTTATGGACACGAATTTGTTGTAGAAAGTCAGCAGGCTAATTTTTAACCGAGCGTCCGGCACCAACCGTCACACTAATTTAGAAATGAGTGAGAAGCAGATGGAGAGAATGCGTACTGACCGTACACGTTGAGCGTGGCGGAGTGCTGGGCGGAGCCGAGGTCGTTGCGCGCGACGCAGGTGTAGAGGCCGCCGTGGGCGACGCGCGCGCTCGAGATGTTGAGCTGCGCGACGACGTCGCCCTGGGCGTCGAGCGCGCTGCCCACGACGAGCCCGGCTCGCGGGCTCAGCTCGGCGCCGTCCAGCAGCCAGTGCACGCGCGGCGGCGGGTTGCCCGAGGCCACGCAGCGCAGCGACACGCCGGGGCCCGGCTGCAGCGTCTGCTCGATGAACGTCCACTGCAGCTCCGGCGCCACCGCTGCCCCAACATGCGAGCGCTAGTCACCACACTTTAACTGTCGTCTGGCAAAAATAAGGTTACATAATTAATTTTTTGAACGTTTCCACGTAATGTCCGCAGCCCAGTTGCACACTGAAATCCCTGTGCGAAATCAGCGTAGCACGCCGGTGGAGACAGTGCAAAATGAAGCGACCGCTTCATAATGGGTAGCACCTTGAAGTTACTCGTTCCCTGCGTTTAAAAGGTGACAACGCTGCAACAGTCTACGCTAAGTTGGTGTGCAACAACAATGTGCAATACTACACTACTGACCATTAAAATGGCTACACCAAGAATAAATGCAGATGATAAACGGGTTTTCATTGAACAAATATATTATACTAGAAGTAACATGTGATTACATTTTCACGCAATTTGGGTGCATAGAACATGAGAAATCAGTACTCAGAACAACCACCTCTGGCCGTAATAACGGCCTTGATACGCCTGGGCATTGAGTTAAACAGAGCTTGGATGACGTGTACACGTACAGCTGCCCATGTAGCTTCAACACGATACCGCAGTTCATCAAGAGTAATGACTGGCGTATGGTGACGAGCCAGTTGCTCGGTCACCATTCAGCAGACTTTTGAATTGGTGCGAGATCTGGAGAATATGCTGGCCAGGGCAGCAGTCGAACATTTTCTGATTCCAGAAAGGCCCGTACAGGACCTGCAATATGCGGTCGTGCATCATCGTGCTGAAATGTAGGGTATAGCAGGGATCGAATGAAGGGTAGAGCCATGGGTCGTAACACACCTAAAATGCAACGCCCACACCCGAAAATGCGAACAAGAGTTGACCGAGTCGTGTAACCAATGGCACACCGTACCACCACGCCGGGTGATACGCCAGTATGTGGATGACGATTACACGATTCCAATGTGCGTTCACCGCAATGTCGCCAAACATCATGATGCTGTAAACAGAACCTGGATGCATCCGAAAAATGACGTTTTGCCATTTGTGCACCGAGTATCGTCATTGAGTACACCATCGCAGGCGCTCCTGTCTGTGATGCAGCGTCAAGGGCAACCGCAGCCATGGTCTCCGAGCTGATGGTCCATGCTGTTGCAAACGTCGTCGGTCTCTTTTTGCAGATGGTTGTTGTCTTGAAAACGTCCCCATTTGTTGACTCAGGGATCGAGACGCGGCTGCACGATCCGTTACAGCCATGCGGATAAGATGTCTATCATCTCGACTGCTAGTGATACGAGGCCGTTGGGATCCAGCACGGCGTTCCGTATTACCCTCCTGAACCTATCCATTCCGTATTCTGCTAACAGTCATTGGATCTCGACCAACGCGAGCAGCAATGTCACTATACGATAAACCGGAATCGCGATAGGCTACAATCCGATCTTTATCAAAGTCGGAAACGTGATGGTATGCATTTCTCGTTCTTACACGAGGCATCACAACGACGTTTCACCAGGCAACGCCGGTCAACTGCTGTTTGTGTATGAGAAATCGGCTACAAACTTTCCTCATGACAGCACGTTGTAGGTGTCGCCACCGGCGCCAACCTTGTGTGAATGTTGTGAAAATCTAATCATTTGCATATCACAGCATCTTCTTCCTGTCGGTTAAATTTCACGTCTGTAGCACGTCATTTTCGTGGTGTAGCAATTTTATTGGCCTGTAGTGTACACTTAAAATGACTGGAGACTGAAAAAAATATGGAGCGACCCTTTGATAACGTGGAGCACCTTGCAATAACTCGTTCCCTGCGTTTAAAGGGTAAAAACTCTGCAACAGTCCACGCCAAGTTGGGAGCAACAACAATGTGCAATACCACATATAAACTGACTGCTACAGTTTTCGTTTCCCAGGCGACCTAACTGAAAAGAGCTTGCCCCAATTAAGCGGGTGGGGACAAATATTGATAGGCAGTTGGGGTCTCATCTTATTCTACCCAGTATCAGACAGTGCGAAAGCATGGACTTACGACCCTCCTGGCAGGGAGCCACTGATTTAATTGGATGCTGGGGGAAGTAGTAGAAACCGCGACACAAGTAGAAGATTTAGAAACTATCACAGAGAATATATTCTGAAATTAGCACAGAACAACGTACATATAACCGAAGGCTGCCCCCACTGATGTAGACACATTCACGGAATGACAAATAGTAATCACCTAAAGCTACTGAGGTCAAACTGACAAAATTTCAGTGTCAGAATCCTGTACCATGAGAACTAGAACTAGATTTCGGCAACAAGAAGGGAGGGTTGGGGGGGGGGGTTATCTTACCACAAGGATGGCGCTGATGAGCACCCATAGTATCGCGAAACACTCACGATCGCCAAACGACCGAAACGGTGATCGAAACCGATAATCATTGTTAGGCTGTGTGTGGTCATGATGTCACTATTCGTCACCGACCAGCGACATACTGATTAAAGAAAGGTAGACCAAACAAAATACAAGTAATAACTGTATGAAAAATAACAGACCGAAGACAGTTTAAGATGTGACGGACTGAGACTTGGCAGGAAAAGTGGGACCAGACAGACAAGGGAGGATTTGTCTACTCTTTTAAGCCAAATACGCTAGAACGCATGATGGCCTGATGGCTCTCCCGATTTGAATCCCATAGATCATGTCTGGTATGCATTAGGGAGACGGGTTGTATCACGGCAGCATCCACCAACCACTTTCCAAGACTTTCGAGCAGCTCTTTAGGAACAATGGGCATTATTGCCTCAACACGAGATTGATGACATCATTCACAGCACGTCCCGCCGTTTTAAGGCCTGTATTGATGCCAGAGGTGGTCACACTCCATAATGAACACATTAACCATTTGTCAGAATGTCTATGCAAATTAGTTACGTTGAAAAATAAACGAAGAACATTTTTGTCTACCGTTATGCATATTGCAGTTGATCTGCATTCTCTGCATTGTTTCTATTTCACTGTCACCTTTTTATACTGGTTTTGCGGTCAGCCCCCGCTGAGTGGTCAGCGCAACAGATTGTCAATCCTAAGGGCCCGGGTTCGATTCCCGGCTGGATGGGAGATTTTCTGAGTGTTGTGTTGTCCTACTCATTATTATTTCATCCCCATCGGCGCGCAAGTCGGCCAAATGGCGTCAAATCGAAAGACTTGCACCTGGCGAACGGTCTACCCGATGGGAGATCCTAGTCACACGACACTTACATTTACTGTTTTGTGCCAAGACCTCGCAAAACTTCCGTTTGTTGCTTTAGTTTTGGACACCAGTTTGGTAATCTTGCTTTCTTTTTTTTGTGTAATCCAAACCCAATCCCACCTTGCGAGAAGCGTGCAATTCTCCTCCATCCATTCCTCAGCATCAGCACAACCAGGAACTGTCCCACTACTGTTCAAGAGCATCGTTTCCATCAGGCTTCCACTTTTGTGTGAGTTCTTTATTAGAAATGAGGATGTGCTGACTAGAAGTCAATATCGCAATAATAATTTGAAATTTATCTACTCCAATCCACTCTCCAACACCAGATCCCGACACAAACAGCACCTTATTTTTCTATTTCACTGTCCCAAGCCAAACAAGTTCTTAACCGGATCATCAAGCACCAGAAGAGAATGCAAAGTGCAACCCCGAAAGTCATAAAATCAACACCCGCAGCAGGATTACCAGTCCATCGCAACATTTCTTCATCATATCAAAATCACCAGTTTTAAAATGAAGTCCACACTTGTTTATCATCCTTTGGTACTTTTATTTTCAATTTTGTTGTATAGTGTTCAGAACCCATGTAGCTGAAGAACAGGTACTCAGCTACTGCCAGAGTGCGACGACACAGACACGAAAAATAGAAAAGGAAAACAAAACAGAAAACACAAGCTCTGCTGTGACACGAGAGGGAAGAGGGGTACCTCCGAGGGTGAGCTCGGCGCTGCCCTGCGCGCTCTCGTCGCCGGAGCGCGCGACACACTGGTACATGCCGCGATCGTGTTTGCCCACGGACTCGATGACCAGCACCTCCCCGCCGTGTAGTACGTTGACACCGGCGCCCTCTGCCAGCGGGCGGCCATCCTTGAGCCAAGCCACGTGAAGGCCGCTGCCGTCGCCGCCGCCGCCGCGCACTGAGCAATTGAAGGAGGCTCGCGCGCCAGCGTCCACCACCTGCGGGAATAAAGACTCTGAAATGTGAAACAGGAAGCAGCTCTTTCCGGTGATACAAACGAAAATGCAGTGCATATTGTTTCTCTGGTCTTCGTACCGAAGACTGGTTTGATGCAGCTCTGCATGTTGCTGTTTTGCTCTTCAGTCTGAAGACCGATTTGATGCAACTCTGCATGCTACTCTATCCTGTGCAAGCCTCTTCGTCTCCGGAAACCTCTTGCAACCTACATGCTTCTGAAAGTGCTTAATCTCTTGGTCTCTCTCTACGATTTTAACCTCCCTCCCCACACACACACGTCTCTCCAATACTAATTGGTTATCCCTTGATGAGTCAGAATAAGTCTGATCCCTTCTTTTAGTCAAGTTGTGCCACACATTTCTTGTCTCCTCAATTCTATTCATCACCTCCTCATTAGTTACGTGATATACTCATCTAATCGTCAGCATTCTTCTGTAGACTCACTTTCAAAAGCTTCTATTCTCTTCTTTTCTAAACTGTTTGTCGTCCATGTTTCACTTAGATACATACCTCTTAAGTCTACATTCGATGTTCACAAATTTATCTTCTTCAGATACGCTTTTGTTACGGTCGCAGGTTCGAATACTGCCTCGGGCATGGATGTGTGTGATGTCATTAGAATAGTTAGGTTTAAGTAGTTCTAAGTTCTAGGGGACTTATGACCTCAGAAGTTGAGTCCCATAGTGCTTAGAGCCATTTGAACCAATTGAACCAGAAACGTCATTATTGCCATTGCCAGGCTACATTCTATACCACCTCTTTTTCGGCTATCATTAGTTATTTTGCTGCCCAAAAAGCAAAACTAAGCTATTACTTTAAGTGTCTCGTTTCATAATCTAAATACCTCAGCATCGCCTGATTTAATTGGACTACATTCCTTTATCCTTGTTTTGCATTTGTTGATGTTCATTTTACATCCTTCTATCAGACGCTATCCATTCGTTAAGCTGCACTTACAATTCATTTGCTGTCTCTAACGGAAGTACAATCTCATCTGCAAACCTCAAAGTTTTTAATTTCCTCTCTCGGAACGTATATCACACTAATTTATTGCTGTTTTCATGGAACAGCGAGCCAGCTAACATTTGACAAGGACAAATATGGAATGATCGTGGGAGGACGAAAGAACGGTATTTGAGGTTACATTGTTGTAGTCTTTAGTCAGGCTGGTTTCATACAGCTCTCAGCGTCAGTCTGTCCGTGCAAGTCTCGCCATCTCTGAATAGCTACTGTTGATTACTGTCTTCATGTTGTTGTTGTGGTCTTCAGTCCAGAGACTGGTTTGATGCAGCTCTCCATGGTACTCTATCCTGTGCAAACTTCTTCATCTCCCAGTACCTACTGCAACCTACATCCTTCTGAATCTGCTTAGTGTATTCATCTCTTAGCCTCCCTATACGATTTTTATCCTCCACGCTGCCCTCCAATACTAAACTGGTGGCCGGCCGCTGGTGGCCGAGCGGTACTGGCGCTACAGTCTGGAACCGAGCGACCGCTACGGTCGCAGGTTCGAATTCTGCCTCGGGCATGGATGTGTGTGTTGTCCTTAGGTTAGTTAGGTATAAGTAGTTCTAAGTTCTAGGGGACTTATGACCTCAGCAGATGAGTCCCATAGTGCTCAGAGCCATTTGAACCATTTTTACTAAACTGGTGATCCCTAGATGCCTCAGAACATGTCCTACCAACCGAACCCTTCTTATAGTCAAGTTGTGCCACAAATTTCTCTTCTCCCGAATTCTATTCAATACTTCCTCATCAGTTACGTGATATATCCATCTAATCTTCAGCATTCTTTTGTAGCACCACATTTCGAAAGCTTCTATCCTCTTCTTGTCTTAACTACTTACTGCCCATGTTTAACTTCCATACTGTCTTCGTATTTACTACAATTCCCCCCTCTTCTTTCCTCTGTTACGAGACTGGCTATTCCTTGATGCCTCTGACCCGTCTATTAAACAAGTTGTACCATAAAATCCTTTTCTTCCCCATATCAGTTCAGTAGCTCCTCATTAGTTATTCGATGTACCCATCTAATCTTCAGCGTTCTAAGGTAGCACCACATTTTAAAAACTACCTTCTTGTCTGAACTTATCGCCCACGTCCCGCATGTCATTTCTGTACGAGGCTATACTCCAGACAAACATCTCCTCAAAAACTTCCTAGCTCATTAGATTTGTGCTAGATGTTGACAAGTTCCTGTTTTCCGAAAATGGTGTTCGTGCTATAGCCAGTATTTTCTTCTTCGGCCATCGTCGGTTACGTTGCTGCCCAAATAGCGAAATTCATCTATCAAACGGTTCAAATTGTTCTGAGCAGTATGCGACTTAACTTCTGAGGTCATCAGTCGCCTATAACTTTGAACTAATTAAACCTAACTAACCTAAGGACATCACCCACATCTATGCCCGAGGCAGGATTCGAACCTGCGACCGTAGCGGTCGCTCGGCTCCAGACTGCAGCGCCTAGAACCGCATGGCCACCCCGGCCGGCAACTCATCTGTCATTTCCTTATATAATTTGACCACATTCCATTACCCTTGTTTTACTTATGTTAAAGTTCGTGTTATAAATACTTTTCAAAGCACTTTCCGTTTCGTGCAACTGCTCTTCCAAATAGTTTGCCGTGTCTGACAGAATTACAGTATCTTCGGCAAATTTTCATGTCCAAGAAAAAGGGAGACAGAGATAATGAAAGTTTACGCTGCAGTATTCTTAAGTCTAGTATGCGCTGGGCACAAAATGGTACAAATGGCTCTGAGCACTATGGGACTTAACATATGAGGTCATTGTTACCCTAGACTTAGAACTACTTAAACCTAACTAACTTAAGGACATCACACACATCCTTGCCCGAGGCTCGACCACAGCGGCCGGTTGTGCACAAAAATGCGCCTCGTCGTCGCAGAGCTGCGTCTGAAATAAGTCCTCGACATTGCGTCCTGGGTCCGTGACATAGCATCTTGAATCTGGTGCTTGCGGAACAGTGTTTCGCAGACGTTTTGAGTCCTGCCCAAGATGAGATTCTGAGACTTGTTGCGGAAAATTGCCTGTGCGGGCGCGAGGCAGCGGCAAGTAAAAATCGTAGAGCAACGCCGTTCAGAATACAGCGTGGCGTGTCACAACATCCCACATATTTCATAAACGGCTTTCTATTCGCAGGCGCGGTGACCCGGTGACTGCCTATATTCGCGTTGCAGCTGCAAAATTGGTCGTCGTCATTCTTGGTTCAGATGCAACAGAAGTTCAAAGTCTTCGAATGGCATTCGATAAAAATTTTCGAACTGCCCATTCTTGTCAGCAAGCAGTCCACTGAAAGTTTTGTTTGCGCCGTACATTGTCCTACTTTTTAACGCTGGAGTTGCCCAATGAGGAGGGCTTTTTCGTCTGTTTAAATGACTCGCTCCAGCTGCGATCCCGTAATGCACACAGACTGGGGCAGAACTACTACGCGCGGCGCTGCATAGCTTTGCAAACTTCTGCTCGTTGCGCCGCAACCCTGTCCGAACTGATCGCTTGCGAACGCTTCGCATTCTTTGATGCGTCTGTCGGTTGAGCAGGACAGAATTCGATATCGGTTTGCGGTATTTTTTGTGGCGAAAGGAGTGGGTGGAGGAACTGAGAAGAATTGATCTCCCCTTCCTCTAGCTGACCTTGGCAAACAGAAAGTGTCAAAGGAAAGGTTAATATTGCAACATCTATCGTCAATTTATTGGAGTTTCGTCAATTTTCAAGACATTTACCACCATACGGTGGCTTTCGGAGTACATATGTGTAGATGTAGATGTCCCGACAACAGGTTGAACGTATTCAGCGAGGCGCTCTTAATGTGGATGCACTTGAACTATCCACATATTATTTGTTTCGTCACTTTGAAATTAACATAAGACTGTTAAAAGCTCGATGAAGTTAATAGTATTGATTAAATTCGTTCTGGGTGAACAGACGAATCACCTTGAAAAATACTCAAAATACAAAACTTATTAAATATAAAATAATTAGGGTTCCGGTGGCGTCGCACCAGCCTTTTTAATGGGCATAAGACGCGATATGCTGAAAAGTCGATTGCTTTACTACTGCAAATGCTTTATATAATGACTACCAAAATGACTACCAAAATAATTTTTGATGAAGTCATCCCAGTCAAGGAAACCTGAGTATTTATGTTGATGGTAAATGTGTGGAAATGGAGAAACTGCAATGAATTTATGAAGGTTGTCAGAATGTTGACCTTTCCCCTGACACTTTCTGTTTACCATGGCCAGGAGAGTAGGCGAGGAAAACTCTACTCTGCTCCTCTTCCTCCTTCCTCCGCGGTTAGAGACGAAAAAAGTCGCAAACCGATTTTGAAATCTTACCTTTTAAACCGACGGACGGGCCAGTTTTCAGCAAGCAGCAAGTAAGGGATATTCACTAGGAGGAAGTACACCAAGGATGATGAAATCTCTGAAATAGTTTATCATTCTCCACAAAACTAATACTCTTGCAGTTTACTACTCATCTCCGTAAACATGCATTGTATTTATAGCGAATCCAGCATCAAACGATTGATTTAATGCATCCTACCTCACGAGAGAAAATATACAACAGCTTTATATGCTGTAATGATCGTGTCTGATGAAAAATTACTTTTAGAGATGTTATTATTACAGTTACTTTGAATCGTCAGGAAAATGGGTTTTTATCACGGACTGATAAAAACTCATTTTCCTGACGATTCATAGTAATTGTAATAATAACTTCTCTATAAAGTAATTTTTTATCATTTTAAATATTAATATTGTCAGCTTGTATAACAGATATTTACGAAGTCATGTATGTTGTAGAGCATGGCGACGGGCGCTGTGCTGTAAAGGGAATCCCCAAAACAGCAAGTTGCAACGCGCTGGCTGGCAGGTTTTCCGGTTAAGCAGCTCACAGAACCCTCTGGCGTTCCGCCTCCCTTCCACGATTCATCGCGTGCGTGCGTGACGGGATTAGCGGTCTTTAAGAATCCCTGTTCCCTCCCACAGCACGGTGGTAATTCGACACGTTCCGAGTGTGCGCCGCTAAGACGGCAGGGCTCTTCACATTCTAGGGTTTCTTTTAATGGTAATTTGCGTTCCAGAATACCTACAAGTTCTACAAAACCGTGCCCCCGGCGTAAAATTGTTATCCGAATTTAAAAAGCCCTTTCAGTTTGTACGAAGAATTTCATGCAGTGCTGCCCCCTGCACCAAATTTGCTAAGATGGTGACAACGCTGCGACACCTTTGAGCAGCAGAACTGCGAAAAAGTGAGAACGTAACAGGAGGTCCACACATGTTGGATGAACATTCTTTAAAATAACAGAATTTTGACTGACAACATGCATTTCCTGCAATAATAGCTTCTTCGCTCATAGATATTCTACATTTCGGAAGCAATTTTAGATGAGGTACACAAAGCCGTACGATATGTGAAGGAAAGTAAGTCATTTCAATACCAACGGCTAAAGGTGGGGGCAAAGTAAAGAAATAGGAACTTGGAAATTACTTGCACAATGTCGGCAAAAGAAAGAAATTCTGCAAAAGTGGCAAAACTGTAATTGCTGCAATTCGCATGATAATACTATGGGACGAAGCGGGCATTTGGATGCACTGTAATAACTTATTTGATGTCTTGATCACACATTTTATTATTTACAAAATCACCTTACGCGTTTCGACATTCCGTCATTTTCAATACGACACAAAACTAGGATCGGAAGATACGAACATTTATTACATTTCACCATTGATTAGAGGCGAAGTATAATGGGTAGAATATGGCTTTCTAGCTCACCAGTGTCATATCAATCATGTAAAATTGTTCATTAGATACATTGTGTCTCCTTAACACTCTCAACTGCGAGACAAAGTGCAAACTAATACCAAGGGACAAATTGCAGCCGGCCGCAGTGGCCAAGCGGTTCTAGGCGCTACAGTCTGGAACCGCTACGGTCGCAGGTTCGAATCCTGCCTCGGGCATGAATTTGTGTGTTGTTCTTAGGTTAATTAGGTTTAAGCAGTTATAAGTTTTAGGGGACTTATGACCTCAGAAGTTGAGTCCCAAAGTGCTCAGAGCCATTTGATCCATTTGAATAAATTGGAAGTCGAGTGGAATAAACTGCTGGGCGGCGCTGGATACGTGGTACACGTTGCATTTGTTTGTTTACTACTGCATAGTCATCGTTACATCTTAGAAAACGATTTGATCAGTAAACAATGTGTGAAAAACACTTTAAAATGTTTTACAAAAGTATTTTTTTAAAGAACAATGCAGTATACATCTTTTGAGTGGTCGAATACAATATAATGGCAAAGCACGCTGGATACATGAGGTCAATTTTCCGTTAATAAACAATTTTTCTTGCAACTTACAGCGTATAAATTACCAGCATTATTAAAAGTTCATAAATAATATTTTGTAAGAATTTACGGTCTAGAAATACCGGCTGACGGCTGTAGCACTCGCTCACGAGAAACAGGTGGCGCCCATGGTTTGCTATTTCCGCCAGTGTGAGAATTGCATGTATAAAGGAAATTTAGACAATTTGAGAAGGCCCAATCTTGGAACCCCATACATTAGTTCAACCAACTGTATGCGGCAACCACCTCAGATGGTCTTGTCAGCATCTCTTAATCCCCAAATATCATAAACTGAAGCACCATCCAAAATACAATCGTGTAGATCCAGTGCAATTTTACTGCTAATGGTACACTGGCAATTGTTCTATCTTGCATAGCTCGTTCTCTTTTGCTTATGTTACTTGTCACATTTTTAAGGAATCAAAGAAAACTCATACAGAAGGAGGTATAATTATATTACAAACCATAAGCTGTAATTGTACTATTATAATCGAAAAATTTATGAAAATTAAAAAAATGGAGGTTTGTAAAGGGTGGGAAGGGAACTACAACAGTAAAGAGACAGACAGGACATAAAGTACTCAAGTCCTATTAGACTATTCTCCTTGAAGTACAAGACGATCACTAAAACAGTCGCCAATGATAGAGAAGTAAGAAAATCACTGAACTGGAATCCAGACGGGCAACTAGCAAGATTTAGAAGTGGATAAAGGACAATGGATCACTTAGAAGCCGTGAATGATATAATATTAGGTTGGTGCATAAGTTCGTAGCGTTTTCGTTTTGCGTGTTCATTTATCGATTGTCATTTATTATTTGTAATTCATTGTTGCTATTTGAGTCTGCATAAAGAGGGGTCCAGAAAACTATAGCACTCTTCATAGTTAATGTCTTTGGAACAAAATGACATATCGTTGCAATTTTTCGCTGTAGCATAGTCCATTGTTTTCTCAACACATCTTCGCGCGTGTTTTGCACCAGATGAAGTAAGACTGTTGTTTGAGCAACGCAAGACCGTATTGAAGTGGCACTGGAAGAACGAAAATATGATGGAGGTACAACGGCAGTGGCTTAATGTGTATGGAACTCAGCCCCCGACACACACACAGCAATTAATCGTCTTCGGGATAAATTTGCATAAGGAAAGGTCTAGCCGACCAAACACATCAACAACTCCAGCTACCAACGCTGCTGTGTTGCAAACATTTTACTAGATCACCTCAAAAATCCGTGAAGGAGGGTGAACGTGAAAGTGGGGTAAGCCGATCAACCGTACGACTAATTCTGAAGGCTGCAAAGTGGAAAGAGTACATTCCAAGACCGCTGGACGCTATGAAGGAGGACGATCCGTATCGAAGGATGGAGATCTGCGGATGGTTTTGAAGGCATTATGCTTCTTGAGGATGAACGGTTTGCAGAGATGGTTATCTGGTATGACGAGGCGAAATTCAAACTGATCTGTATTGTAAACCGCCACAGCTGCGTGTACTGTGTGGACAAACGTGTTAACATGCCGGGTATATGGTGCGGGTATATGGTACCGTAACTGGTGAGGTGTATCTTCACATGATTTAAACTTCGATTTTATCTGCCATCCGAAAAGTCTTTGGATATGAAAGATTTTACCTACGACATGGCGGCGCTCCGTCTCTCTACCACAGAGAGATCAGAGCCTACTTGGAGGAAAGTCTATCTCGACGATGGATAGGTCGAAGAGGAGCTGTTGTGTATCCACCACGGTCTCCAGATCTTACATCTCTTGACTTCTTCTTAAGGGGGGCATTGAAAAATGAAGTTTATCAACAGAAGCCAGCTGTACTGAACGAGCCACGAGAAACCATCGAGGGACCCTGTGCGGCTGTCACACCCGCAACACTGACAACTGTAATTCGGTCAATGTTCAGAGGCATCGACGTTGTTTGGCTGCTATTCAGAGTCACTTTGAACACATAAAATAGACCTCCCCCAGTGCAAGATCTGTAATGTCATATCATTTTGTTCCATTAATGCTGACTATCGAAGAATGTCCACATTTTTCTGGACCACTCTGTATTGTCATTTTTTCATTTGGGAGTAGTGAGTGGGGCTGCGGACGCTAGAAAATGCACCTTGTGTGGGGATGATGCCATTGGACAGAGCATGGTAAGGAAATGGTTTCCTCGTTTTGCGAAGCATCGTTTTCACGTTAGTGATTCTCAACGTTCAGCAAGACATTCGGAGTTTGATGAAGATCGGTTAATCGCATTAGTCCAAAATGAATCACGTCAGTGTACTTGAGAACTGGCAAATGTGATGAACTGTGATCATCCCACCGTCGTGTGACGTTTGCATGCAATGGGGAAGGTTAAGAAATCGGGCGTATGGGTACCAAATGCTCTAAGGAAAAATCACAAAAATCAGCAGGTAACCATATGTGCATCTACGCTTGCTCGTCATAGATTAGTTTATGAACAACACTGAGCATTCCTCCGACGAGAAACGGTGTCTTTGTGCTCTTTGTTGTGTATATCTGATGTGTTTAATAAACTTGTGGAAAAACACTACAAACTTATGCACCAACCCGATATAAAGGCATATTCAGGAGCTCCGGTGCTCGATCAGAGGTACGTGAATAATTCCGCGGGCAGCAGTGTTAGGTTAGGTTAGGTTAGTGTTTTTTAAAGTCCCGTCGACAACGAGGTCATTAGAGACGGAGCGCAGGCTCGGGTTAGGGGAGGATGGGGAAGGAAATCGGCCGTGCCCTTTTGAAAGGAACCATCCGGGCATTTGCCTCAAACGATTTAGGGAAATAACGGAAAACCTAAATCAGGATGGCTGGAGACGGGATTGAACCGTCGTCCTCCCGAATGCGAGTCCAGTGTGCTAACCACTGCGCCACCTCGCTCGGTGGGCAGGAGTGTCCAATGTGCTGTAATGTAGAGAATATTCTGACGATTTAAAATTTCAAGTTTCAGATCACATCAACCGCGGTCTAAGGGTAACCTTTTCGACTATTAGATCAGGGTTCGACCACAGCCTTGGACAGATTTTGATAAAGGTAACCCAACTCTTGCGTAGTGTTTTTTGTCAGTCCAGCAGAATGCAAGCGTGCGTTATTGTGGAGTAGAAACATTTCACGTTGTTCTTGTAATGGATCTGCAAGACGTCTCATTGTTTCATGTTGCTCTGAGCACTATGGGACTTAACATCTGTGATCATCAGTCCCCTAGAACTTAGAACTACTTAAACCTAACTAACCTAAGGACATCACACACATCCATGCCCGAAGCAGGATTCGAACCTGTGACCGTAGCAGTCGCGCGGCTCCGGACTGAAGCACCTAGAACCGCACGGCCACAACGGCCGGCAAGACGTCTCATTTGTTGACAATAAATGTCACCAATGATGGTTACACCTCAGGGAGGCAATTCTTCGTACATTACACCGTTGCTGTTCCACCAGACGCATAGCATCATCTTTCGTATATGCACTGGGATCTTTGTATGGGGATTTAATGCTTTGTTTGGGCTCAACCATTCCTTTTTTTCCTTATGTTAGCATAAAGACACCGTTTCTTGTCACCAGTAACGATACACGACAGGAAAGTTTGGTGTTGTTCACGAGCGAATCTATGACGAACAAGCGTAGTTGCACGTATGTTCACCTGCTCATTTTTGTGATTTTGCCTTAGAGCATTTGGCACCCATACACCCGATTGCTTAACCTTCCCCATTGCATGCAAATGTCACACGACGGCGGGATGATCACAGTTCATCACATGTGCCTGTTCTCAAGTACGGTGACGTGGTTCATTGTGGATTAATACGATTAACCAATCTTCATCAAACTCCGGAGATCTTCCTGAAGGTGGACTAACGTCAAACGATTCTCCTCATAACGAGGAAACAATTTTCTTACCGTGCCCTGTCCTATGACATCGTCACCATATGCGGTGGAAATGTTTCTGGTTGCTTCCGTTGCTGTCACCCCTCTATTGAGATCAGAGAGAAGAACACGTCGGAAATGTTTCGACTTCTCCACTTGGCTCTCCATTTTCTAGAGTCCGCAGCTCCATTCATTACCTCCAAATGACGAAATGACAACATATAAAGTGAAACAGCAACCGTGAACTACAAATGATACTTGATAGTCGAATAATAAACCCGTAGTAGCAGGAATACCACACATGCAAAACAAAAACTCTACGAACTTAAACACTAACGCAATAATTAGTAGTGAAATACTGATGGAGTTGTTGAGCTGCGGCTATTGTACAGAAATAGTAAACAGTTCTTTACTCTAACAGTACTGCAGTGGTGTGCAAAAGTTAAGGATGAATGTAACTTTCAGGGGTGCATTCGGCCCTGATTTCATTTGTGTTGAAGACAATGCGCGACCGCGCCAATCTGCGCAGTTGGAGGAGCTTTTGGAACGAGGGAATATTGGGTGAATGGTCTGGCCTATCCGCTCCCCGGTATGGGAAGCTGTTGGACGGAACGCCCTGCCTCAAGAACTCCTTACTACCCTTGTGGCCACCGTGGGAGCACGCTACAGAACATGCACTGCCATCGTGACGACCACACGCCTTGTTAAGAACCATGGCACTCCTTTTGTAACGTCCAGGAGACCATCATCAATCGCGATAACTTCAGTGTAATTATTGTATTTGAATAAAAATGTCTTTTCTGTTCGTCTCGTTGTGTATTTCTTTCAGTTATCTTGTCTACTGCAGCAGTTTTTTCTATGTATGTTCCAAGTTTCGCCGGGCTGTGTTACTCGGCAGTGACACAACGTGCGAAAGTTTTTTCGTCCTTAAGTTTTCCACAAGAGCGTAGTTTCTTGATGTTTGAATCGTCAATCATGTAAGTGTTATCTGTGACTGTACAACTAAAGGATAGTGATACTAAGTGTAGCGCAATAATAGCTTGTCGTACTGCAAAATGGGAGGAACAGAAACACATACACGCTGATAAACGAAGACGCAGCTTTACTGAGGAATGCGCGATTATAAAACAGGGATCTTTAAGAACTGAAGTTGTACGAAGTGAGGATTTCCCACTAGTTGCCGAAAACAGAGTGGTTGAATGTGGTTGTGGCGCCCTCACAAGGACCGAGACGTACTGTGTAAAATTTAGAGGTGGATGAGCGACTTCTGGCGAAGAAGTGTTGTGTATGCTGCTGAATGTAAACTGATTGCATTCGACTATGTTACATGCGTTTCCCAACCCTATAAGAAATAAATTTCATGGCCATTCCGCAAGTGTTGTGGGATTGCCTGGAAAGCTCATAGTGGACGTAAATCATTTTGGGGGATTCCCAAAATCAGAGTTTGAAGTGCTGGCCAGATTTCCTGAAGCTAGTAGGGGTTGCATCGCTGGCTAGTGGGTTTTCTCCCCAGAACTATAGGGATTTTGCCTCTTAAGCGTACATGTGAAACGAAGTTAGAAGAAATCACACGAAGAGACATTTACTAATCGACATGGTAACTGTGACTCTGAAGGAAATTTTAAAATCATAGAATCTGTCCTAAAAACTGATACTTGATAAATTGGTGGCAGAGACAATGACTTGAATGTTACTGTACATAAAAATGCTATTCGCAAACATAAATTGATCTTTAAGTTGGAGGCGAATTTTCCTAGTCGGGTAGTCTTTTAGTGACGCTGGGCCTCGTCTAGAAAAGAACAGCCTTCGAAGGAAGGTGAATAAGGCTATGTGGTAGTGACAAAATCCAGAGCTGGCTTGAGTGAACATATTTTTATGGAATACATTAAATGAATTCACAGTTGCGAATGACAGCCACCAACTCTAGAATGGTTTGACGACAGTGAAAATTTGTTCCGGACTGGAACTCGAACCCGGATTTCCAGCTGACTGCGAGCGGTTGCCTTACCATTCGGACATCCGTGCACGAACCACGGCCGGACCCAAACTTCCATATGCCGTCAACCACGCGTCTGCGACCTGGACTCGTGCATCCATTGTGTATATTCCCGTACAGGTCAGAAGTTGCTCTTGAAAGTCTCTTGTCCGGTGTCATCAGAGAAATATATTTCAGGGCCTGTGTTATTCTGATTACGATGCAAAGGTCCTGTGGACACGTATGAATGACCAAAGGAACAGGCACTGCGACGAGTACAGCCGTTATGAAATACATGAAATGTATTCGCAATTGCGAATAAGGATAACCGTCAGTGGTAGAATGAATTTAATCGATTTTCAGACGGGGCAGTCAAAATATTTTTGAAACAGAAGAATCTAGTGGTAGCTGAGAGATCTGAGGGAGAATGCTACGAGTGTTTAAGCTGTGACATTCATTTCACTGTGAGAGTAGTTGATATGGAAGAACTATTAACACCGTCTCGGCAGTATTGGCGAGGTTGGTGACCATAACTTCATTACTGAAAGTAATAGCATAGTGCTAGAAGATGAATATGCTTTTGCGGCTGGATGGGGTTTCTGCTCATGTCACTGGATCCTAATCCTCTTAATGAACGTCATAGGAAGTGCCGTGTACCGTATTTCATTGGGAGTAGGGGCTGTAGCAATTTGGGTGCACGGGATTCTCCAATGGTCCCAACCGCTCTCTGAGCAAATCTGGGTTAGATGAACATTCTGTGACGCTGCTCCACCCGTCTCTTAGTTACATTTTCCATAGATCATTTGAGCGATTCTTTTCTAGAAGTGATGTGGAACGAGTTAGTTTACAAGAATGTTAGTACACGATTAGTGTTAACATTAATGAACTCATTATTACTTTTAGCCCTGCTCATGCAACTACTGTTAAATTGGATTTCAAACTTGCTTTGCTACCTGTCACCCATGTTTTGTAATTGAGAAAATGAGCAAAAAATTTTCTTGCTGCGAAAAACTTCTTTCTGAGCCAGTGACAGTTTTAACAATAGGATGATAAAGGTCATTTTTTCCTTCAGTGTCATAGGTAGTGACATCACTGTTCTTCTCAAATTGCGATGGATTATTTATGACGAATGGCACTAGCGTTTACATATATAGTGTGATAGTGCAGTTAATGCCTACCTCATCTATATGACGTCCACGGGTGATAACAATATATTATTGTTATTGCTAGCTTTCGCGCAATCTGTACTTTCTTTCTAAGCGATGAGTTACCCCAGAAAATTATTCCGTAAGATATTATTGAGTGGAAATATGCTAAACATGTGAGGAGGCTGATACGTTTTTTCCAATATTAGGTATTATACGAAGAGCAAAAGTAGACGAAGTTAACTGTTTGAGAGGCTGAGTAATAAGCTTCTTCCAGTTCAAGTTTTCATGTTTATGTACACCTAAAAAACTGCAGCGTTCTACCCTACTTACTAACTCCTGCTCATGTGCTACATTAGTTGTTGGTACGACTACTGGTTGTACAGAATTGAATGTAGCAAGCTTTTTTTTCAAAATTGTAGCATTGTCTGAATAACTGAGCACAATCTTTTTCATTCTGTTTGTTAAGTAAGTTCAAACCAGCTGCGTGTAAAGCCATCAGTTCGATAAAACTTCAGTTTCTCTAAGAGAGTAACATGATCTACACAATCAAACGCCATAGAAAGTTCACAAAAATGAGCGATGGGCGATATATTATTTTTCAAGGCTTGTACTAATTGATGCGTGAATTTATAAATAGCATTCTTAGTCGAGTAACCCTACTGGATTCTAACCTGAAGCTATTTCCACTTAAGTGTGCGACTACTCTTGAGTACATTACTTTCTTGTATATTTTGCTAAAATATGTCAGTAAAGAAATAAGACGATAATTGTTTAAGTCTGTCTTGACACTTATTTTATGAAGAGGTTTAACCTGTCTGGAAAAGTTCCCTGTGCCAGTGATGTATTGCTTATAATACTAAGGACATTACTTATTAAGCTGGAACAACTTTTCAGAATTCTACTTGAATAACCATCAACTCCAAATGAGGTTTTAATTTTTGGAGTTTTTATAATTATAGCTACTACATTTACATCTACATCTACATCTACATGGATACTTTGCAAATCACATTTAAGTGCCTGGCAGAGGGTTCATCAAACCACCTTCACAGTTCTCTATTATTCGAATCTCGTATAGCGCGCGGAAGGAACGAACACCTATATCTTTCTGTACGAGCTCTGATTTCTCTTATTTTATCGTGGTGATAGTTCCTCCCTATGTACATCCGTGTCAAAAAATATTTCCGCATTCGGAGGAGAAAGTTGGTGACTGGAATTTCGTGAGAAGATTCCGTCGCAACGAAAATCGCCTTTCTTTTAGTGATGTTCAGCCCAAATCCTTTATCATTTCTGTGACACTCTCTTCCATATTTCGCAATAATACAAAGCGTGTTGCCCTTCTTTGAACTTTTTCGATGTGCTCCATCAGTCCCATTAGGTAAGGATCCGACACCGCACAGCAGTATTCTAAAAGAGAACGAACAAGCGTAGTGTAGGCAGTCTCCTGAGCAGATCTTTTCTAAGTGTCCTGCCAATAAAACGCAGTCTTTGGCTAGCCTTCCCCATAGCGTTTTCTATGTGTTCCTTTCAATTTAAGTTGTTCGTAATTGTAATACCTGGGTATTTAGTTGAATTTACGGTTCAAATGGCTCTGAGCACTATGGGACTTAACATCTGTGGTCATCAGTCGCATAGAACTTAGAACTACTTAAACCTAACTAACCTAAGGACAACACACACATCCATGCCCGACGCAGGATTCGAACCTGCGACCGTAGCAGTCACGCGGTTCCGGACTGAGCGCCGGCTTTGAATTTACGGCTTTTAGATTAGACTGATCTATCGTTTAAACGAAGTTTAACGAATTCATTTCAGCACTCATGTGGATGAGCCCACACTTTCCGTTATTTAGGGTTAACTGCCAATTTTCACACCATTCTAAATCGTTTTGCAATTTGTTTTGATCTTCTGGTGACTTTATTAGTCGATAAACGACAGCGTCATCTGCGAACAACCTAAGATGGTTGCTCAGATTGTCTCCCAAATCGTTTATATAGATAAGGAACAACAAAAGGCCTATAACACTACCTTGGGGAACGCCAGAAATCACTTCTGTTTTACTCGATGACTTTCCGTCAATTACTACGAACTGCGACCTCTCTGACAGAAAATCACAAATCCAGTCACATAACTGAGACGATATTTTCCATAAGCACGCAATTTCACTACGAGCCGCTTGTGTGGTACAGTGTCAAAAGCCTTCCGGAAATCCAGAAATACGGAATCGATCTGAAATCCTTGGTCAGTTGCACTCAACACGTCATGTGAATAAAGAGCTAGTTGTGTTTCACAGGAACGATGTTTTCTACACCCATGTTGATTGTGTGTCAATAGTTTTCTTCGAGGTAATTCATAATGTTTGAACACAATACATGTTCCAAAATCCTGGTGCATATCGACGTTAATGATATGGGCCTGTAATTTAGTGGATTACTCCTACTACCTTTCTTGAATATTGGTGTGACATGTGCAACTTTCCTGTTTTTGGGTACGGTTCTTTCGTCGAGCGAACGGTTGTATATGATTGTTAAGTATGGAGCTAATTTGAGTGAAGGATGTTGGTGCTGCTCCTAGTTGTTTGAAGTGCCGCAGTGCTGCGCCTGTTCTTTCCCTGTATTTCGTGGCCGCGTACAACAGGTACTGCGGGGCCGGGAGGTGCTCACCTGCTGCTGGGGGCGGATGTGCGCGGTGAGCGGCGTGGAGACGCTGAGCGTGATCTGGCGGCGGTCCTCGCCCACGCTGTTGGTGGCGACGCAGACGTAGCGCGCAGAGTCCTCCGGCTGCACGCGCGGAAACTGCAGCACGCTGTGCAGGGGGCGCACCAGCCCCTGGGCGCGGACCTCTGTCAGCGCACCTCCCGTCTCCCGGAACCACCTGCACAGGCCGACCACAGTGGCTTCTCTGGGCTACAACTGATCCAGAATGCAGCGAAATAATAAGACTGTAAGATGAACACCAAAGAAAAAAACAAGATAGATGGAGTGTGGTCGCATTAATGCTCACAGAACCGACAGCGGGATAGAAAACGCCCACTTTTTGAAAATACTGTAATCTAGTACTTTCTATGTAAGTTTCTGTACATTTTAAATGTCGAAACATTTTTTATTGATTTTAATGAACTCTCCTAACAGATTCCGTTATTTCTTTTGCTTGTGCCGTTTCCCAGCGGATACGCAGGGTCGGCATTGTTAATCGGATGTGGCAATGTTAGATGAAGAGGTGGCCGGATGTCCTTCCTGCCGCCACCCCGTACCCCCCGGGAAGGAATTAGTGTACCCCAACTGTCTGCGACTAGTGTAATCCATGGAATAGTGCAATAGTGTTCAGATGTCTACGAGCCGTGTAACTGAGGCGGGGCATGGGGACCAGCGCGGTATTCACCTTGGGGGATGTGGAAAACCGCCTAAAAACCACAACCAGGCTGGCCGGCACACCGGCCCTCGTCGTTAATCCGCCTTGCAGATTCCGTTAGACTCAAACCAAAGCCCCACAAGTCCGATACCCAAACGAATGTCGTATTCAATATTTCCAGGTTCAGGGCCTTACTTACACGACAATATCTCTTTAATAAGTATGTTGAGCGTAAGAGTCAACAACATTGAAGAAAAACTGCATTTAAAAATATTTTTGTAGTGGTCATAAAGCCGGCAGTACATGTTATTGGAAAAGTGTTGATACTGCTAAGGAATCAGCCTCCTTAGCTAAATGGTCAGCGCGTCTGACTGCCTTGTAGTGGCCGGGCTCGATTCCCGGCCGCGTCGGGGATTTTCTCCGCTCGGGGACTAGGTGTTGTCTTGTCTTCATCATTAGTGACACGCTAGCCGCCCAATATGGCGTCCACTGGAAAGAATTGCAGCACGGCTAAGCGTGTGCTAAAAGGTATTTCTGGGGTTCCGGTCCCTACTTACTCATCCGTACCTATTTAAAAAGTTTTTTGTTAATATAAGTCAACAACAATTAACGAATTGTGCATTTTTTATTTTTTTTAGGATTGGCGTAAAGTAGTACGCTCCCGCCTACGCCCCTGTAAATGATTGTTATGGAAAAATGCCATAGTATTGCTAGGGTTAAATCAGAATCTCCTGACCGCATTAGATTAGGAAATAAGGCACGAAAAGTAATTGGCGAGTTTTGCTGTTTAAGAAAAATAACTGTTTATTGTAGAAGTAAAGAGGCTATAAAATGCAGCCTGACAATAGCAACAAGATCTTTTTTTAAGAACATGTGATAATGTGTAACCGTTATGAAGTATCTTCAGAGAATTTTTTTCTAGTGTGTATTCTTATATGACAGTGAAACATGTATGATGAACAGTACATACAAGAAAAGAACAGACATTTCCAAATGTAGTGTTAAGGAAAATGTTGAAGGTTAGACCGGTAGACAGGATGACTGAATGGAATCATAGAGAAAATAAATTTATGGAAAAGCTTGAGTAAAAGAAGCGGTAGGTTGGTAGGAACACCTTGAAGCATCTTTGAATAATTAATTTTTTAATGAAGAGAAGTGTGTGAGTAAAAGGAACAGTAAACAGGTCAAGTCGATGTATGCAGTTAACTTCCCTACAACGGATTTTGCTGTCCGTCTAGTTTGCACTGATTTTTAAAATCGTGAGCAGTTTCGTTTCCACATGAATCATCTTCAGTCCTCAATGTACCGCTCACTAGAGTAACCCGTTCAATTAATCGTTGAATTAACCTGCTATGGTACAGGGCAATATCCATTTCACTGTCAAATTGTCCTCTGACCAACAGCTAAGTGACGCTCGAAATCGGCCACAATGCAGTAATGAACGTACTTTACTACTTATTAATAGAGGAAATGAATTTCGCGTCTGACTCCGCAGTCATTGTGATAACACCGTCTATCTACATCTCTTATGAAAAGTCTTTATTTACGTACTGCGATGTTTCGGCTACTGCCATTATCAGGTATCAAAAAGCATAGGACTTATAAAAGAAGTACTGACATAGCATCTTCTTATATAAATTCTAAGCCTTTTAATGTCTCATGATGCCAGTAGTTGAAACATTGTAATAAACGAAGAAATATTAGCGAGTCACCACAAGTAGTTTACTACATCGAAGTGAATGTCTGAGTACTAATAATAGAATTCAGGGAAGCAGTACGGCCATCTCAGGGATACTCCACGTCAGCTAGCTAACGACGCTGGCCATTCAACCTCGGAAAAGGTGAGACATAGCTTATTGCCATAATTGTTAAAGTAGTACCTCGAAGGAGAACATAACAGAAAAATCAAGAAAACTAGAAAAGGAGTATAAAATTCGCATACTACACTGGACGAAAGTAAGGTTTACAGGGGCTTTTGATTGAGTCATGTGCGTTTCACTCAAGAAGAAGGCAAAAAAAAAACCTATTGCCGAATCGCGAAAACTAGAATGGTACAAAATGGTCAAGGCACGAAAGCCGATCGAGACATGCCAAGGAAGCTGTTTTCACAAAAGAAGCTTACTAGAATCACTTAGTCTAAAATTTGTACCCTTGAAGGGCGGTTCTTGACGGAAGACGGAACATGTAAAGGTAACATGATTTATTACTCACAAGCTCTGACGAGTTTTATTTTATTACGGATGAAAAGGACTGTCAGGGCCATTTGGCTGTCATTACTTGACTCTTCGCTCAGGCAAAAGATTAATAACACATTAGTAGTGTTTCGATTACTACATCTATACAGTACAAGAAAGCCTTGAAGTTCTGAAGTGTCACACAAGATTTAAATCTTTTGAGCCTTTTCAAAATGGAAACTGCCACGCTGATATCTGATTGCGGCACCTCTTAATAAAGAATAATGATGGTACAAGATTACCTTAAAATATTAATTAGATACGCTAAACAATCAGTTGGTCTTGTATCTCAATATGTTTATAAATAATGGCCCAGGTTGAGCAAAGCATGCGTGAAGATCGGCGGATCACCCTGGATGATCTCTGCACGTTGGTTCCTGAGGTTTCCCGAAGCACCGCTCACAGAGTTTTAAAGGAAACATTGAACTACCAGAAGGTGTGCGCAAGATGGGTGCCATGCATGAGGACCACATGCGGCAACGAGTTGATGCTTCCTGCGCATTTCTTCACCGCCTTGCATCCGACAGGACAACTTTGTGGACTCAATTGTCACTGGTGACGAAATCTGGGCATACCGCTTTACACCTGAGACCAAGCAAATATCACGCCTGTGGCGGCATCTTTCTTCGCCAAAGCCGCTGAAATTCAAACAAACACAGTCTGCCGGGAAAGTCATGACAAACTCAAACGGGCAATTCAGAACCGGAGAGGAGGAATGTTGAGCAAGGGCGTACACGTTCTCCATGACAAAGCACGCCCACACATCGTTCGGCAAACCGTTGCTCTCCTGCAACGGTTTCAGTGGAACATAATAACCCACCCACCCTATAATCCTGACTTGGCACCCACTGACTATCACCTGTTCCATAGGTTAAAAGAACATTTGGCCGGGAACCGATTTAGCTCCGACGACGAGGTGAAAGAAGACGTTAATAACTTACTGTACAGCATGGCGGCGAACTGGTATGACATGGGCATACAAAAACTGCCACAGCGTCTACAAAAATGCATCGACAGAAATGGTGATTATGTCGAAAAATAGCTAAATGTTCAACTGTAAACTGACGTAAACCATTGTAGAAATAAACTGGTCTATGTTTTTATAACAAAATAGGAGACCTTACTTTTGGGATTACTCTCGTATTATAATTATTGGAGTTCTTGGAATACGCTGCCTTTTATCTGAATGGAATCTTCGCAACTGACATGAACGCAAATTTGTTAGGTAGCCTTCTATGCAAGTCAAATGCTTAGCGCAGAAATAATATCGCAGCAACAAAAATTGGAATTGCAAGTGAAATAATCTGTTGCTTAGCTGCTTTAAATTGCATTCCTAGCCTGGAGCAAAAGGACAGCTGTTGATGTGAAAGTAATAGCATCATTTTTTTCAAAGTTTCAAGGTTTTTTACCTGCATGTATTGTATTGTCAAATATCTCTGTCTTAAGTATCCAGGAGTCAGAGTGTGGAATTCTACATGGACGACAATCACTTGATTTCTTAACTTGTGGTTGTCCGGTAAACAGTCCTGACTGTTGGTATCTGTGCATCTTCTAAGTACTATCGAGATATTCACTTCTTAATACAAGAAGATTAAAAGAATTATTAGATAGATTCAACCAAAAATAATTTTTGGAGGGGAATTCAAATTTTACTACAGTTTTTTTCAGAATAAAGACAAGTGTTTTAAGAATTATATTTGGTGTTAATTTTAGAACATACTGCAGAGATATCTTCAAAAACTTGACAACTACCCCACAATGTATGTTTATTCAATAATTTCTGTTGTGGTTATCAATAGTTCTCTTTCCTGTAAAAATAATAAAAAGTGTGAATATAACACTAGACCAAAAACAACCTTTACAAAAACTTCAAAGCATTAAGATTAGTACAGAGAGGAGTAAAATAAATGGGTACACATGAATTCAACTAGTTGCTGGTGAAATTAAACGTCTTGTGGATAATGCGTTGGAGATAACGTGTGATTAGAAAGGACTATTTGTTGGAGAATTCCTTCTGCTCCATTGAAGAGTTTCTTACAGTTATAAGTATAATATTCAAGTTATTTAATTAGAACTGACACTGTATTATTGATTTGGCACAACAGATACACGTAACAAAGACTTTAGTATCAATAATATATTCTCCTTCACTATTTACAACAGTCTATCAACGCTGGGGTCACTTTTCGATTCCGCAATTGTAGAAATCACGTGGTTTTGAGGCGAAGAACTCATCGAGCCATGTTCGAAGAGCATTTTCATCTGGAAAGGAAGTTCATTGAAGGTTGTTCGATAGAGAGAGGAAAAAGTGAAAATTTGTGAGCGTAATGTGATTAAGGTGGATACGGAATCATTTCCCAACCCAACTCCTGTACCGTGTTTTTTGTCAGTCTAGCAGAATGCGGGCGGTCATTCCCTTTGATTAGCAACACTTCACGCAGGTCACATGGTCGTTGTTCTTGGATTCCGTCTAGAAGACGTCTCAGTAGTTGAAAAATATCAGCATGATGATTACACCCAAGGGAAGCAATTCGTAGTACACCACACCATCGCAGCTACACCAGATACATAACATTATCTTTCATGGATGCACACAGGTATTTGTTTGGGGTGCTGCTGCTTTGTTCCTTTCTTTTCCTTGTTTTAGCATAAAGACACCATTTCTCCTCACCAGTAACGATGCAGGACGGGAATCGTCGGGGTTTTTCACAAGCCAATTGATGGGGAGCAAGGAGAGATGCACGTATGGCCGCCCTCTGATTTCTGTGATTTTGGCTTATAGCTTTTGGTACCGATACACCCGATTTTTTAAAATTTCCCCAGTGAATGCAATTGTCGCTCGTTGGTGGAATGACCACAGTTCGTCACATTTGCCAGTTCTCGAGTATACCGATGTGGATCATTGTGGATTAATGCGATTAAACGATCTTCACGACACCCCGAAGGTCTTCGTGAACCTGCAGAGTCACAAATGTGAAAATGATCCTTCTTTAAATGAGAAAACCATTTTCTTACCGTGCTCTGTCCAATGGCATCATCCTCATACACGGGACAAATACCGGGTGATCCTAAAGTCAGTATAAATTTGAAAACTGAATAAATCACGTTATAATGTAGATAGAGAGGTAGAAATTGGCACACATGCTTGGAATGACATGGGGTTTTATTAGAATAAAAAAAATACAAATGTTCAAAAAAAGATAAACAGATGGCTCTTCATCTGATCAGAATAGCAATAATTAGCATAACAAAGTAAGACAAAGCAAAGATGATGTACTTTACAGGAAATGCTCGATATGTTCACCATCATTCCTCAACAATAGCTGTAGTCGAGGGATAATGTTGTGAACAACACTATAAAGCGTGTCCGGAGTTACGGTGAGGCATGGCGTCGGATGTTGTCTTTCAGCTTCCCTAGAGATGTCGGTCGATCACGCTACACTTGCGACTTCAGGTAACGCCAAAGCCAATAATCGCACGGACTGAGGTCTGGGGACCTGGGAGGCCAAGCACGACGAAAGTGGCGGCTGAGCACACGATCATCACCAAACGACGCGCGCAAGAGATCTTTCCCGCCTCTAGAAATACTTTTTTTTTGGTTCTAATAAAACCCTACGTCATTCCAAGCTAGCCGTCCGGAGTGGCCGAGCGGTTCTACATCTACATCTACATGACTACTCTGCAATTCACATTTAAGTGCTTGGCAGAGGGTTCATCGAACCACAATCATACTATCTCTCTACTATTCCACTCCCGAACAGCGAGCGGGAAAAACGAACACCTAAACCTTTCTGTTCGAGCTCTGATTTCTCTTATTTTATTTTGATGATCATTCCTACCTATGTAGGTTGGGCTCAACAAAATATTTTCGCATTCGGAAGAGAAAGTTGGTGACTGAAATTTCGTAAAAAGGTCTCGCCGCGACGAAAAACGTCTATGCTGTAATGACTTCCATCCCAACTCGTGTATCATATCTGCCACACTCTCTCCCCTATAAAGCGATAATACAAAACGAGCTGCCCTTTTTTGCACCCTTTCGATGTTCTCCGTCAATCCCACCTGGTAAGGATCCCACACCGCGCAGCAATATTCTAACAGAGGACGAACGAGTGTAGTGTAAGCTGTCTCTTTAGTGGACTTGTTGCATCTTCTAAGTGTCCTGCCGATGAAACGCAACCTTTGGCTCGCCTTCCCGACAATATTATCTATGTGGTCCTTCCAACTGAAGTTGTTCGTAATTTTAACACCCAGGTACTTAGTTGAATTGACAGCCTTGAGAATTGTACTATTTATCGAGTAATCGAATTCCAACGGATTTCTTTTGGAGCTCATGTGGATCATCTCACACTTTTCGTTATTTAGCGTGAACTGCCACCTGACACACCATACAGCAATCTTTTCTAAATCGCTTTGCAGCTGATACTGGTCTTCGGATGACCTTACTAGACGGTAAATTACAGCATCATCTGCGAACAGTCTAAGAGAACTGCTCAGATTGTCACCCAGGTCATTTATATAGATCAGGAACAGTAGAGGTCCCAGGACGCTTCCCTGGGGAACACCTGATATCACTTCAGTTTTACTCGATGATTTTCCGTCTATTACTACGAACTGCGACCTTCCTGACAGGCGGTTCAGTCTGGTACCGCGTGACCGTTACGGTCGCAGGCTCGAATCCTGCCTCTGGCATGGATGTGTGTAATGTCCTTAAGTTAGTTAGGTTTAAGTAGTTCTAAGTTCTAGGGGACTGATGACTTCAGCTGTTAAGTCCCATAGTGCTCAGAGCCATTTGAACCCTTACAAGCATATGTGTCAGTTTTTACCTCTCTATCTACATTATTCATTGGTTTATTAAGTTTTTTAAATTTATACTGACTTTTTGATCACCCGGTATTTCTGGCTGCATCCGCTGCTGTCACCCCTCTACTGAACTCGAACAGAGTAATATGTCGGAAATGTATGGATTCCTCCACTTAGTATTCCATTTTCTAGCGTGCACAGCTGCACTCACTATCTCCAAATGACAAAATGACAGTACGTAAACTTAAAGGGAAACAGTGAACTACAAATAATAAATGACAGTCGATACATAAATCCATAGCAATCGGCATAACGACCTGCATAACGAAATGGCTACGAACTTATGCAACAACCAAACGTAACAGTATTTCGTAATGTACAGTCATTTTAACAGAACTGTGTTTAAATCAATTAAAATGTAGTTTGTCGCGTCTTTGCACATCAGAGGGACAACCATCCACAGGATCCACGGAATACGACTAGCGTAGTGCAATGTAGTCCCGAACGTACAATTATAACTAGAATCGACGGAGCGACAAAGCAGTTCTGAAACTGAGAACTTCCACCACTAAGCAAATGCTTTTCAGCGTCTTCGAAGTGTGTACCAGAGGAAGAAAATTACCTGAAAAGACAAATGCCTTGAGTAAACAAATCGTCTCGGTCAAGAGAGCGAGCCCGTGGCGAGTCACGGTGATCCACTCACCTGTATGTGGGCGGGGGGAAGCCCTGGGCAGCACACACCAGGTCCGCCGGGCTGCCGGCGCGCGCCACCACGCTGGCCGCCGAGTGCTCGATGCGGGGCTGCATGTTGCCGTCCGGCTCTGCAACACACGGCGCACCACGGCTCAGCGAGCACAACAGGGTCTGGCAGTATTTCAGCTCTGGCTAGCTACTGTACTATCCAGCTAGCTTCAGGGCATGGAAATACAGCACAAACCACTCAGTATTTGCAGACCGCCTCCAACGGGCCAAGCACAGCAGAGAAAGACGCGGTCATAAAAATCAGCAAAGACAGGCGCCTCCAGCCCTTTCAAGAATACATTCATAAACACAAAGCATTAACGTACACTACTTAATCATCAGTTGAATACTGGAAATCAGACACAATATAAAATAATCGAAAAGCTCACACATTGAAAAAAAAAACTGAAAATGAAGCTTTTTCTTTCGCATACCTCTTTCTCTCGCCTTACACCCCCCCCCCCCCTATATTTTCATTACATCTCTTTCTCCTCATACCTTTTCCTCTATCTCATTACAACTCACTCTCATTTCCCCTACTTTGCGTTCAGTGTTCACTCTTCCTCTCCTTCTCCCCCTCCCTCCCTCCGCCCCCCCCCCCACCCCCCACGGCACCCACATCCCTTAATCACCATTCGGATCTTTGACCTCCATCACTACTCCTCCATTTACACATTAAATAAGTACATAGCAACGTAATTAAATGACACAACACAAGAGTCTGACGAGTCACAAGGAAAGAGAACATTTCTAGAGCAAAGGAAAACTAGCAGTTAAATCGGTAATACTACTCACACAAAACACACAGAGAAAATGTTAGCCAGAAAGATGTTGTGTTTAGCATCAAGAAATGCGTAGTTCTGAGAAGCAATGTGGGATTAGGTGAAAAAGAAAAACAAAGCCAAACGAAGGAAAGCCTAAAAAACTTGCAAGCAGATGGCGTTTCGTGGTGGCTGCTAAAATTGAATGTCAGAGACTGTTAATAAAATTCACATCTTTTGTACTGAGCTGTTTTTCGAGCTCATCGCAAGCAAAATTCTACATATGTTTCGTTACAGACCACTGATGGTGTTTTATTTCAATAAAACGAAACGCATTTGTTGATAGAAACATGCATTTTTTTGTAGTTTCGAAGATGGATTCAAAATACCTTTAATAATAACTCAAGTATATGAAGTATATACGCAGTTCCGAATACGAACGACCATCAGCTGTGTAAGGGAATGACGACAACGAAAATTGTGTCGGACCAGGACTCAATCCGATTTCTCGCTTTTGAAGAGCGGTCGCCTTATCCACCTCGGCTATCCGTGCACTATTCACGGTCAGATCCAAACTTCATATGTCGTAGTTTCTGCGTCAAAATCTGTACTCGTAATCACATTATGTAAATCCTGTACAGGGGACCACATTTTAATTGAAAACTGTTGTCCGGTTTCGGCGGTTAAATAAGATACTGCATCATTCTTCTAACAACACAGGCATTGCAATATGAGAAGCAACAATAAGTACTTTGGCTTAAACTTCGAACGAAAAAAAGTTGACTCGACGCTCGCACACAACCCAATATTAATTTATGTAGCGTAAGGTAACACAAACTGAACTACAACTAACACTCAAGAATTACTTAATTTTATAAAATAAATAGAACTAAACAACTAAATCTATAAATTAATATCTAAATTTTCAATCCATTCAAGGGCTGCCCTTGTCACTTCAAAGAAATCTATATTTCCAGCATAAGCCCGTCTGATACAGCTTGTTACGATATTTATGATGGTCTGACGTTCATTGTCACAGTCACAGAGAAGATCAAGCTTTTCCCCAACGATGAAGGCTTGTTCCACAGATGCCATGGCTTGTACGGATCCCCTTAACTGTTTTCCAAGTTCTTCGCGGTAATTCCATGACGACTGATCTAGTACGACATCTTATGAGACTCTGATAGTGCTCATGGTCAATATTATTTCACATTTCTGATCACTTCTTGTGCAATTTGAAATCTTCTGGGCTTGCAATGATCTTGTCAATATAATTGGTGACTGCCTGGGTTTTATTCGGACATCAAATGGATTGCGAACTGAGAAATTAATTTTTCATTCTGCTCGAGGAGGTCATTCTGTTTTCGAAGATCTGGTAGGGCAGCGTGATTTAGAGGAGGTAACCAGAGAAGAAGAAGAGGAATATATCTGACGCAACCTGTTATTTCCCTGTGTGCTGCACTTAGCTGAACGCCGACTTTTATCACCTGTGAACTATTAAGCCACTTTAGAGCACAGTATTTGGCGGCAGAGTAGACGAGTCCTAAGGAAGAACACCGTACTGTTATAGCTTTTGCAACAGTTTATATGATGTTATTGCACGATCTCAGCCTTGCTGCGGTGTTTTCTACGTGTTTCCTGTACGACGCAGTTAGTCCAGTAGAAAGCCCACAACAAACTAAATCCAACATCTCCTTACCACTCTCCACACGTATAAAGCCTTTCTCATACTCACTCTGCGCTGTGAAAATGCCACCGGATTTCTCTGCCTAGGGAACAACGTTTTTTCATACGTGCGACTCACTTTCTGAGTTCATTTACTCTTCCTCGACTCTAATAATTCGTCACCCAATCAGTCACCCCACCCCCTTCACTACATTGAGTGATAATGCATATTTTAAACCTTTTGTAAACTGTACGTTAAATGTAGTATCAAATTTTCTTATGCGTCGCATCTATATGTTAATGTCCCACTAACACTATCAAATGTGCACAGTAACATGATAGTTTGCATGGCAGTGGATGGAGAGAACGGAGGAATCGGGACATCTACGACTACAATCCAGAAGTCACTTTACGATGCGTGGCTGAGGGTACTGGTTCTGCAAGTGACATTCCACTTAGCTTGCTACGCGGGGGAAAACAAGCTTTAATGGCATACTTCTCCTGATAGATATAATTATTAGTTTGCAAATGCAGTAAATACTAATTTAATGGTTTTCAGTACACTATCCTCAGTAACCAATAAAAATGTGCATTTGTACCCCTAACAGCCCGTATGTAAGAGGAAGCAATATATTGGTTGGCTTTTCTAGCAACGTAGAATCTCGGATTTTCAACAGTAAACCCCACTGCTATGTACAACACTTCTTGTGTAGCGTCTGCCACCGGAGTTGGATGATCTCTGTGATACTTTCGCACATACTGAACAAACTCATGATGGAACGCGCCGCTTACTTAGGATATTCACTGTTTTGTCTGTTAATGCTATCTGATAAGCATTCCAGACTGAGGAGAAATACTGAAATATCGGTCGGATGAGGGTTTTGTAAGCTACCTCTTTAGTGGGTGGATAACTATTGCTGAGCATTCTTCCCGTGAATCTGTCTGGAATCTGCATTCCCTACGATTAGTTTCATGTACACATTCTAGTTTAAACTGCTCCCACGCATGCTACCAGCTATTTAGTGTACGTGATTGGTCAGCGTGACAGAATGTCCATCCTAAGGGCCCGGGTTCGATTCCCGGCTGCGTCGGAGATTTTCTCCGCTCAGGGACTGGGTGTTGTTGTCATAATCATCATTTCATCCTCATCGACGCGCAAGTCGTCGAAGTGGCGTCAAATCGAAAGACTTGCACCCGGCGAATGGTCTACCGGGAAACAACAACACGTCTTTACTCCTGAATATGCGCAATACGTTACATGTGTTTATTTTGACGGTAAGCTGCCGATCCATGCACCAAGCGTCGACCATCTGCAGGTCTCTCTTTATTTCGCTATGATCTTATAGCGTTACTACTTTACTGTGTACAACGGTATCAACCACGAACAGCGTCATGAAGCTGCCAACGTTATCAACTACGTCATTTATATATATTGTGGAAATAATGATCCTATGTCACTCATTTTGGGCACGCCTTAATTCCATTAAGAATTAAAAGCTGTGTTCTATTTGTCAGAAACTCTTCAATGCAGTCCCAAAGCTAGTCAAACATTCCGCACGCTCGTTTTTTCTGCATAAGGCGACAATACGAAAAGGCATCGTTTACCTTCTGGTAGTCAAGGAATACGGCATCTACCTGGGCGCTGGTATATACTGAATTCTATGTCTCGCGGAGGAACTGAGCGAGCTGGGTATCACAAGACCTTTTTCACGAAATGCATGTTGATTCCTACGAAGAAGATTTTCCGTCTTCACAAAAGACACAATAAGCGAGCATAAAATCTGTTTCCAGTTGTCTACAACAGACGTTAGCGACATTAGCTTACAGCGATGTGCATCTGCTCGACAACCGTTCTTCAAAACGAGAATGACACGCCTGATATCCGTATCATTTCGAATCCTTACTTCCTGCAGGAACAGCTGCTGGACGAGCATCCTTTCGCATACCCTATATAGAATCGTATAGGTATCCCAACACGTCCAATCGCCTTTCCTTGAGTGGCTTTAGTTACTTTTTCTATCCTGCATTCACTTATTTCTGTTGTTATTGTTGTTGTGGTCTTCAGTCCTGAGACTGGTTTAATGCAGCTCTCCATGGCACTCTATCCTGAGCAAGCTTCTTCATCTCCCAGTACCTCCTGCAACCTACATCTTTCTGAATCTGCTTAGTGTATTCATCTCTTGGTCTCCCTTTACGATTTTTACCCTCCACGCTGCCCTCCAATACTAAATTGGTGATCCCTTGATGCCTCAGAACATGTCCTACCAACCAATCGCTTCTTCTAGTCTAGTTGTGCCACAAACTTCTCTTCTCCCCAATCCTATTCAATACTTCCTCACTAGTTATGTGATCTACCCATCTAATCTTCAGCATTCTTCTGTAGCACCACATTTCGAAAGCTTCTATTCTCTTCTTGTCCAAACTATTTATCGTCCATGTTTCACTTCCATACATGGCTACACTCCATAGAAACACTTCCAGAAAAGATTTCCTGACACTTAAATCGATACTCGATGTTAACAAATTCCTCTTCTTCAGAAACGCTTTTCTTGCCATTGCCAGTCTACGTTTTATATCCTCTCTACTTCGACCATCATCAGTTATTTTGCTCCCCAAATAGTAAAACTCATTTACTACTTTAAGTGTCTCATTCCCTAATCTAATTCCCTCAGCATCACCCGACTTAATTCGACTACATTCCATTATCCTCGTTTTGCTTTTGTTGATGTTCATCTTACATCCTCCTTTCAAGACACTGTCCATTCCATTCAACTACTCTTCCAAGTTTTTATGTCTTCTCCATGGATTTTAATACCTATTCCGCATTTTTCTTTTGTTTCATTTACTGCCTGCTCAATATACAGATTTAATAACATCGGAGAGAGGCTACAACCCTGTCTTACTCCCTTCCCAACCACTGCTTCCCTTTCATGTCCCTCGACTCTTATAACTGCCATCTGGTTTCTGTACAAATTGTAAATAGCCTTTCGCTCCCTGTATTTTACCCCTGCCACCTTTAGAATTTGAAAGAGAGACTTCCAGTCAACATTGTCAAAAGCTTTCTCTAAGTCTACAAATGCTAGAAACGTAGGTTTGCCTTTCCTTAATATTTCTTCTAAGATAAGTCGTAAGGTCAGTATTGCCTCACGTGTTCCAGTATTTCTACGGAATCCAAACTGATCTTCCCCGAGATCGGCTTCTACTAGTTTTTCCATTCGTCTGTAAAGAATTCGCGTTAGTATTTTGCAGCTGTGACTTATTAAACTGATATTTCGGTAATTTTCACATCTGTCAACACCTGCTTTCTTTGAGATTGGAATTATTATATTCTTCTTGAAGTCTGAGGGTATTTCGCCTGTCTCATACATCTTGCTCACCAGATTGTAGAGTTTTGTCATGACTGGCTCTCCCAAGGCCGTCAGTAGTTCCAATGGAATGTTGTCTTTTCCGAGGGCCTTGTTTCGACTCAGGTCTTTCAGTGCTCTGTCAAACTCTTCACGCAGTATCGTATCTCCCATTTCATCTTCATCTTTATCCTTTTCCATTTCTATAATATTATCCTCAAGTACATCGCCCTTGTATAGACCCTCTATATACTCCTTCCACGTTTCTGCTTTTCCTTCTTTGCTTAGAATTGGGTTTCCATCTGAGCTCTTGATGTTCATACAAGTGGTTCTCTTATCTCCAAAGGTCTCTTTAATTTTCCTGTAGGCAGTATCTATCTTACACCTAGTGAGATAAGCCTCTACATCCTTACAGTTGTTCTCTAGCCATCCCTGCTTAGCCATTTTACACTTCCTGTCGATCTCATTTTTGAGCCGTCTGTATTCCTTTTTGCCTGCTTCATTTACTGCATTTTTATATTTTCTCCTTTCATCAATTAAATTCAATATTTCTTCTGTTACCCAAGGATTTCTACTACCACTCGTCTTTTTACCTACTTGATCCTCTACTGCCTTCACTACTTCATCCCTCAAAGCTATCCATTCTTCTTCTACTGTATTTCTTTCCCCCATTCCTGTCAATTGTTCCCTTATGCTCTCCCTGAAACTCTGTACAACCTCTTGTTCTTTCAGTTTATCCAGGTCCCATCTCCTTAAATTCCCACCTTTTTGCAGTTTCTTCAGTTTTAATCTACAGGTCATAACCAATAGATTGTGGTCAGAGTCCACATCTGCCCCTGGAAATGTCTTACAATTTAAAACCTGGTTCCTAAATCTCTGTCTTACCATTATATACTCTATCTGATACCTTTTAGTATCTCCAGGGTTCTTCCATGTATACAACCTTCTTTCATGATTCTTAAACCAAGTGTTAGCTATGATCCCTTATTTCTATACTTGTCATTTTACTGTTCCCGCGACTTTTGAGGGGAGGAACCGTAGTGTGGTCTTCCATTGTGAAAAAGTTTCGGAAAAAAGAATTTAGCTTTTAGTCTTTCTCTTTGTCGCCATTCGAGTGGACAAGTTGCTTTGACCCGTTTATTGAATTAAAGATGAGATCACATCTTCTTAGGATTGTGTGCCAGATCGGTATACGGAATTTTACTTTTTGGATTCGTTGAATGTTTCACGTATATGTCTCCTTACGCTGGTTTTAGCTGTGTTCTCTTTCTCATCGTCCACAAGGTTTTGGCTACATTTAAGTACGCAATGAAACTCTCTGCTTTCGGAGCAGCTTTCTATTGCGGCTTTTTATTCAGGCTGTTGAATCACTATGTGTTTTTCCTATTCCAAAGAACTCTGTTTGTTACATATCTGTCTTCGCCATATTGTACAATACTCCTGAATTTTGTACATTTACAAAACATTTTTAGTCTCAGCGTCAAATATTTGATGTTGGTTACTCACTTAATCTGAAACCTATTTCTTGTCGAATTTATAAGCAGAAATATGGTTAAAATGGGTCTGAGCACTATGGGACTTAATTGCTGAGGTCATCAGTCCCCTAGAACTTAGAACTACTTAAACCTAACTAACCTAAGGACATCACACACATCCATGCTAGAGGCAGGATTCGAACCTGCGACCGTAGCGGTCGCGCAGTTTGCAGAAATATGTTCCCCCTTTCCTTTACATTATTATTAATATCAGTAGTCAGTGATGCTCTAACGGTCTTATGTTCACCAACTCCTTACTTTATAGTTAGAAATAGGCCCAAGTTTTTCAACTCAACGAACATAAAGTCTAACAAGCTACCAGCAAAAGCAGTTTTTTTTTCTGGAATAAACGATTTCGAATAATATAAAATGAATCCGTTCACTACTACGCCGCCCTGTGACATGAGTCTTCCAGTTTGTAACTGGTAAAATGAATTCTCGCCTTAATACCATAATATGACTGGCGAAATTACGTGCGGTCTTCTACAAATTCTCTCTAAAATGTTCCGTCACAACGACACCAGGGGCAAGGGGTCTATGAAAAAGCAGCCGGTTACCGTGTTTAAACCAGCTTTAACACTTATCTCTATCCAAAATGTTTCGCATTCTGCATCTGTTTTAATCTTAGTAGACATTACCATATAATTTACGGATATAAACACGCCTACACCACTTGGTTCCAACTAATTTTTACAATATAGAGAATAAGAGATTTTAAAAATATCATTGGATTTCACATCTGGCTGCAATCAGTTTCCTGTTGCTAGTAGACCTGCTATGCTCGCATTACTACCATTATAATGAGAGTAGCTCTGTGATCCTTCCATGGATGTTCCTGCAGTTAACTAAAGCTGTATTAACATTTAATTTCTTCCAGTTTCCTTGATGAAAGCTACTCTTTGTAATTAGTGTGGCTAATTTTCCTGCTTCTCGAAGCCAGTATGTAATTTAACGTGCTTGTATAGAGGTTTCTATATCCCGAAAAACCGATATGTGCACGCCATTCGTGCTCTGGAGAATCTGTTTTATCTGACCGTCTCACGAAGTGACAAGTTATAAGGCGCTTATTTCACACATATATACCCCCCATGCCGCTCATACGACACGTAACACATGCCCTCTCTCACATTACGAAGACAAGATATTCCTGCTATTATTGATAAATGCGAAAGTTGTTTGTGAATGACAGAAACATGTTTTATATGAGATCGACGAAGTATTAAAGCAATGTTTGATATATTTTTGTTTTTCAGTTATTCTATTTTATCTTTTTTTGGGGAATTGCATTTTCTAGCATTATATGATAAATGTGTGTCGTTTTATTTATTTTTACTACAACATTATTCTGTTCCATGTTACAAATCCCCAATTTTCGAATAAAACCTGAATCAGACATTAAAAATTTCAATTTTGCTATAATACTGAAGAATATAATAATTCCAATGCCAAAGAAGCAGGTGTTGTCAGATGTGAAAATTACCGAACTATCAGTTTAATAAGCCACGGCCGCAAAATACTAACACGAATTCTTTACAGACGAATGGAAAAACTGGTAGAAGCCGACCTCGGGGTGGATCAGTTTGGATTCCGTAGAAATGCTGGAACACGTGAGGCAATACTGACCCTACGACTTATCTTAGAAAATAGATTAACGAAAGGCAAACCTACGTTTCTAGCATTTGTAGACTTAGAGAAAGCTTTTGACAACATTGACTGGAATACTCTCTTTCAAATTCTGGAGGTGGCAGGGGTAAAATAGAGGGAGCTGCCCTCCAGTAGGAAACTGGTGATCCCTTGATGCCTCAACATGTCCTACCAACTGATCCCTTCTTCCAGTCAAGTTGTGCCACAAACTCCTCTTCTCCCCAATTCTGTTCAATACCTCCTCATTAATTATGTGATCTACCCATCTAATCTTCAGCAGTCTTCTGTAGCACCACATTTCGAAAGCTTCTATTCTCTTCTTGTCCAAACTATTTATCGTCCATGTTTCACTTCCATACATGGCTACACTCCATACAAAGACTTTCAGAAATGACTTCCTGACACTTAAGTCGATACTCGATGTTAACAAATTCCTCTTCTTCAGAAACGCTTTCCTTGCCATTGCCAGTCTACGTTTTATATCCTCTCTACTTCGACCATCATCAGTTATTTTGCTCCCCAAATAGCAAAACTCCTTTACTACTTCAAGTGTCTCATTTCCTAATATAATTTCCTCAGCATCACCCGATTTAATTCGATTATATTCCATTATCCTCGTTTTGCTTTTGTTGATGTTCATCTTATACCCTCCTTTCAAGACACTGTCCATTCCGTTCAACTGCACTTCCAAGTCCTTTGCTGTCTCTGACAGAATTACAATGTCATCGGCGAACCTCAAAGTTTTTATTTCTTCTCCATGGATTTTAATACCTACTCCGAACTTTTCTTTTGTTTCCTTTACTGCTTGCTCAGTATACAGATTGAATAGCGTCGGGGAGATGCTACAATCCTGTCTCACTCCCTTCCCAACTGCTGCTTCTGTTTCATGTCCGTCGACTCTTATAACTGCCATCTGGTTTCTGTACGACTTAACGAGAATAAAACCAAAAAACAAACCCCGCCCCGCCGCAATACGGCAGTGGGAGGAGAGGTAATCTGCTGAAAGTACAGCGTAAGTGAAGTGAGAAGCAGAAGTTGTGCTGCATACCAGTGACGATGATCTGCCCCGGCAAGCTGATGCGCCGCTCCCCCGTGAGCTGGTGCACCGTCTGGCAGTAGAAGCGGGAGTACGTGTCTTCTGGCGCCGTGTCGCGCACGTGCAGCGTGCCGCCCGTCGTCGGAGTGTACCTGCAAGGGTAGGCGGTGTGCTGCTGCCAATCTAACTGTACAAGCAGCTTCCTTAACGATCACTCATCTAGAAAACAAACTATAACCACATTTTAAAAAAGAGATTACAAAATAGTCTCGACTGTAAAAACATTTATTTCGAAGGTAACCGTGTTCGGTCAGTGTTTGGCCATCCTCAGACCCTCATACCATGATGGTGGGAGATGACAATGAATGAAGCGGGTGTTGTGACTCCACTGACGTCAACTACTTTGTGGAGTCACAACGCCCGCGGCCGGCCGGAGTGGCCGTGCGGTTCTGGGCGCTACAGTCTGGAGCCGAGCGACCGCTACGGTCGCAGGTTCGAATCCTGCCTCGGGCATGGATGTGTGTGATGTCCTTAGGTTAGTTACGTTTAATTAGTACTAAGTTCTAGGCGACTGATGACCTCAGAAGTTAAGTCGCGTAGTGCTCAGAGCCATTTTCAAAACGCCCGCTACATTAACCGCCACCGCATACCATTATGGGGTGAGGGTCTGGAGATGGTCAAACACTTACCGATGTCGGTTGCCATCGAAATAAATGTTTTTGCGGTGTAGGCTCTTTTTTCAAATGGTTCAAATGGCTCTCAGCACTTAACTTATGAGGTTATCAGTCCCCTAGAACTTAGAACTACTTAAAACTAACTAACCTAAGGACATCACACACGTCCATGCCAGAGGCAGAATTCGAACGTGCGACCGTAGCGTTCGCGCGGTTCCAGACTGTAGCGCTAGAAGCGCTCGGCCACCCCGGCCGAAAGGCTCTTTTTTAATCCATTTTGAAAGTACACAACTGGCCATTAAAATTGCTACACCAAGAAGAAATGCGGAAGAATGCGGGTATTCATTCGACAAATATATTATACTAGAACTGACATGTGATTACATTTTCACGCAATTTGGGTGCATAGCTCCTGAGAAATCAGTACCCAGAACAACCACCTCTGGCCGTAATAACGGCCTTGATACGCCTGAGCATTGAGTCAAACAGAGCTTGTATCTCGTGTACAGGAACAGCTGCCCATGAAGCTTCAACACGATACCACAGTTCATCAAGAGTAGTGACTGGCGTATTGTGACATGCTGGTTGCCCGGCCACCATTGCCCAGACGTTTTCAATTGGTGAGAGATCTGGAGAATGTGCTGGCCAGGGCAGCAGTCGAACATTTTCTGTATCCAGAAAGGCCTGTTCAGGACCAGCAACATGCGGTCGTGCATTATACTTCTGAAATGTAGGGTTTTGCAGGGATCGAATGAAGGGTAGAGCCACAGGTCGTAACATATCTGAAATGTAACGTCCACTGTTCAGAGTGGCATCAATGCGAACAAGAGGTGACCGAGACGTGTAACCAATGGCACCCAATACCATTACGCCTGGTGATAAGCCAGAATGGCGATGACGAATACACGCTTCCAATGTGCGTTCACCGCGATGTAACCAAACACGGATGCGAACATCATGATGCTGTAAGCAGAACATGCATTCATCCTAAAAAATGACGTTTTGCTATTCGTGCACCCAGGTTCGTCTTTGAGTACACCATCGCAGGCGCTCCTGTCTGTGATGCAGCGTTAAGGATAACCGCAGTCATGGTCTCCGAGCTGATAGTCCATGTTGCTGCTAACGTCGTCCAACTGTTCGTGCAGACAGTTGTTGTCTTGCAAACGTACCCATCTGTTGACTCAGGGATCGAGACGTGGCTGCACGATCCATTACAGCCATGCGGATGAGATGTCTGTCATCTCGACTGCTAGTGATACGGGGCCGTTGGGATTCAGCACGGCGTTCCGTATTACTCTCATGAACCCGCCGATTCAATATTCTTCTAACAGTCATTGGATCTCGACCAACGCGAACAGCAGTGTCGCGATACGGTAAACCGCAATCGCGATAGGCTACAATCTGACCTTTATCAAAGTCGGAAACATGATGGTACGCATTTCTCCTCCTTACACGAGGCATCACAACAACGTTTCACCAGGTAACGCCATTCAGCTGCTGTTTGTGTATGAGAAATCGGTTGGAAACTTTCTTAATGTCGGCACGTTGTAGGTGTCGCCACCGGCGCCAACCTTGTGTGAATGCTCTGAAACGCTAATCATTTCACTATCACAGCATCTTCTTCTTGTCGGTTCAATTTCGCGTTTGTAGCACGTCATCGTCGTGGTGTAGCAATTGTAATGGCCAGTAGTGTACTTCTATGTAGACCGCTGTTTCTCCACGAGAAATTTTCTCAAAAACCACGAACTATAACAATACTTCAGTGCAGTACACCTATTACTGAAATTCTGTATTTGGAGTCTCTAACCTGGAAAGTTTCCACGGGACAATACGGATTGTATAACATGCATGTCCTAGCCCCATCCTAATGATGGATGTTGTGTGCCGTATGCTCAGATTTAACTTAAACATCCACGGTTTTCGAGGGGTGACAGGTTGATCTTGGGCATAAAATATTCCTCTATCCGTCTGTGTAGTGGGTCAGCAGGAAGTCAACGTTTATTGATTGAACTGTTTATGGAGGTCATTCTGTTTTCGAAGTTCTGGTGGCGCAGCTTGAGATTGGTATAGTAGTTCTGGTAATCCTCGATAGTGTTATTAGCACCAGACAAAATGTAAGCAAACCAAAACTGGTAAACAACATAAAATGCTGTCTCAAATTTTTAACGCATGAGACACATTAGTCTCATAATTATTTGAAACAGAAGATAGAAATTAGGCTTAGCTGCTTTGCCAAGGCTTGCCCTCGTCCAACTAAACAGGAAATCAATCAACTAATGCGTGTTGCGGCCGAAAGACCACGCTACGTACGCTAGAAAACTGTGGGTACTCTTGCTGGAGCGGTTTCCAAGGTTTTATCAGTTGCAACTTGAAGTCCGTTGCCTTTAGCGAAACATTCGACATATATCCTTAATAGGGAAGATTTGCGTTTCATAACAACGGTATCTGCCAACTAATTGCCCTCCATAACCAAGTCTTCTTATACCCTGCAGGATACCACACTTTCTCTTGCTTGAAGGGAAGAGGGAGTGTTGTTTTCTTTATTCTATATTATCTGGAACATGTGGACAGGAAGCCACAGAGAAAATGAACTTCAGCCCCGAAACAACGAACCCTGAAGACAGGACAGGGGAGAACAACAAAATAGCCAAGGGAATCTTCTGCCACAGATAAGCCAGTTGACAAATTTAAATTCGCAATGCTTAATGTAAGCGAGAAAAAGGTTCAGTTTCAAAATTAAATGTGGGTTGCTGAACCGGTATTCCATTAAGGCTAAGGAAAACTTGTGTCACATTAACCATCGTCTTACAGAACGAGGTGGGGCAGTGCCTAAGGTACTGAGGGCAGCAGTTCGAATTCCCGTTCGGCCGCTATCCAGGTATATGTTTTATGTGGTTTCCCTAAAACCCTTAAGGCAAATGTTATGACGGTTCCTTTCAATAATATAAGTCCTATTTCATTCTGCAACCCTGGCTTACCCTCAATCTGTAGTGGCGTAGTTGTCTACGGGACATTAATTCTTAATTTTTCTCCTTCCTTTAGAATCACTGTCGCGTCCGTTGTAGTAAGGTTCAACAATCACATAGGTAAAAGAGACAAGTGAAGTGTTACATTGTTGTTTGAGACAGGGTGCTCAGTGCAGATGAGAATTGGACCAGTAACACTGTCATTACATAGTCAGAATTATTCTTTTTCCCTAATAGGAAATACAGACATATAACGGATGATGTTTATTTACTAAAGTCTTGTATAACGATCACCTAAATGTAGCAGTTGTGAAATGAACTGATTTACTGTTGTTGTTTCTCGTCTTGTTCTATGTTCAGATCAATTTATTCTACTGACGTAATCTGATTAATTACAGTGCTTCAACATGTTTACTTTATCTCATGCTTCGTAATTTTATTTTATTTATCTGGTTGTAAACAACTGATGACATAAACGTAACTTCACATATCTAAATAATTGTGTTTGGGAATTATAATTTCTATTTGTACTTCTACCACATTGCGGTTTTAGAATATCACATTTTAATGAATATCCATTCTGGTAATTGTAAGAAATTTTTAATAGTTTATATGTGTCGGCCGGATCTTGTAACGTGAATGCCTGCAGTTCGTGAACTGATCAACATGTCGAAACACGATCGTCGAAGAGTTACACTTCGATAAAACATTGTGCTGGATAGTCAACATAGGATGATTAACATCTCGATACAATGTGTGTGGAGTACCTGTTTCATAAAAATGCCTATGAGCTGCAGCGAATGCTCGCATTTCCGGTAAAAGTCGAGTGTGAATGTTTCTCTAGTGTATCGACAGCTCGCAACTGAGGCATTAAATATAGTTTCACCAGAAAATAGGTACCAGATTACACAAACTGCCTGGAGAGTAGCATTCAGGCAACCATCTCTTCGTTTTAACTGCTAAAAACTGATTTCTGCAAGAGTGGTAAGGATAAGCGCTCACGCAGACTAGGAACGCTGCCTTCAGGGAACACAGGGATCGCCTCGTAACGAAATCTTGTAATTATATTTTTGAACCTCGGATCACACAAATGATGTCATTTCTTAGCAAGTTGTCATCAGATAAGCTGTTCATAAACAAATAAAAAGGAGTATATTAAAATACTAAGAAATTAAGTTACAAAGTCAAACTAGCGTCTGCATGCAGTTGGATAAATTACGTAGGAACACAACAAAATACAATTGTACGGGCCAGGAGTGCCCTGAAAATATTTTGGATTACCGGACACTGAAAACTAGGCAAAAGCAAGAGTAGGAAATACAAATGAGGAATAGTACTTTAGATTACCAGCGCCTCACCTCGCTTGTTCATTTGTACAGTTGAACAGGTTATGAGGTGTACACACAGTACTGTTTACATTTTGTTGCAGCGTACCATGTTCTGAATTTGTGTCTGTAAGACGGATAGAAATAATTTAACTATGCAGAGTGGCCTCAGTAATATAATTAAAACGGTCCATCTATTTGCTCTTATATTTTTGTGAAGGATTATTAATTTTATTAGATTATTTAAGTGGAACAGTAATTAAAACTTTATCAGTCACAGCACAAAACACAGGCAATATGAAGTTTAGCGGTTTACAAAGCTAAACATAATCATTTTGTGGTGTTGCAGCTGTTCTTGTTATGTCCGTACTTGCTAAGAAAATAGGACGAGGAATTCCGCCTTATGCAAGACACTTTTTTTCCTGTTTTCTCCCAGGCATGTTTCAGCACTTTTTGTGCTATCTTCAAAGGGTTATTTTTTATTTTCTAACTTAAAAGATGCTATTGGACATTTATTTTGGTAGCTTATTCTGCTACACAATCTACAACTTCTCATGGTTTTGATATTGTGGTGCTCACTCATATGTTGCTGGCGAAGTAAATGGGCTGACCAATGTCTGGATGAAAGAAAACAGAAAAAAAGGTGTCTTGCATTAGGCGGAATTCATGTTCCTATAAAGTTAAGCATATTTTTGGTTTTCATCGAAGTTGCTGCATTCAAGCGTTGAGTGGAGAAATAGGGGCAAAACTTTAGTTATTCTGTGATTAATTAATTAAATTTGAAACCATTTTGACAGTTGAAAAATGTTGTACCTCGGGATTCGAATCCAACCTCTTGCATATCACGAGCAGTCGCCTTAACCAATCAGGCCAATTCAGCACGCTTCGAGAACCGATATACACATTAAAAACAGGTATGTTTACTTCCTATTACTTTCAACATATCCCCTGAGAGAGCAGCTGGTTGCAGTGTTCGGAGGGAAACATAAGTAACACCGAAGTTTTGAGCTAGTCCTGGAGGTTCGGTTGCATGGCGTCTGTTCGCAATAAGCAAGATATCTGGGTTCGATTGCCAGCTGGCATAAATTTTCAACTATTTCGACAAGTGAATAATATCACCGTAACTCCGCTAGTTAACTGATTTATTTGCTTTTATCGTATTCTAAATGTTTTCAGTTGATGTATACTCCAAGATATTCGCGATTTTTAACAGCATTCTTTGAATGACGCTTTCCATTGAAGGAGATATGTAGTTCTGAATGGGGTTTCAGTGAAAAGGAGACATCCTTCAGCGAGAAACCTTGTAGCAGAGACAAAGGGTCATTTGAAACATTTGATTATTCCTGAGTACATATAACATAAACAGTAGAGAGTTTTAATAAAAATAAATGATAAATTGTTGATACCATGCACGCAAGGCCGCAAGGTTTCCCATGAAACCCTAGGGTAACTGCTATCCTACTTGACAAGAATTGTAAACTCTGTTGAAAATAGACCACCAGGAGCGACTGTGTTCCAGAAGGTGGACGCCCTGATACCGACTGGAGAGCAGCTGCAGCTGAGCCTCACCTGCCACCGGGGTGAAGCGCCGATCTTCCGAGCAGGGGTTCGTCCTTGAGCCAGCTGGTGACGGTGAGCAGGCCGCGGACCTGCGCCGGGATGTTGCACGTCAGCACCGCCACGTTGCCGCGGATGCAGAACACGTTGTGCACCTGTAGCTGGTACCCCTGCGACACGTCTGGAAAAGCGACGTAAACAGATTCGTTAAGCTACGGTGTCGTTGGGAAAATGAAGGTGGGATAGAAATACGATAACTAACACAATCCTGTAGTGCACTGTAACATTTATTATACAGCCAGAAAACCTTGATTATAAAATAAGCAAAGTCGTAATGTCCAGAAATCTGTTGCCCTTAGAACAGGACATCTGCTCAACAATGCGTCTGAGGAAAGCAGCTGTTTGTTCAAACATAATGAAGAAATAAACCGTTGGGTCTGAGGCATGGAATTGATTTTTGATTTTGGATATGTAAAACGAGACTCATATGACCATAGTAGCAAGCGTGGTATCCCTCTAGCACACAGAAGGCTCTCGATGTGCCATAATAAATTGAAACAATTGTGGGTTGTGAGGGAGAACTTTAGACTCCTTTCCTCCCTACGTACAACTGAAAAAATTGCATGTGGGAAGTCCGCTCTAGTCTTCTGCCTGAACGACGCTAGACCAGGACGAAGAGAGAGAGAGAGAGAGAGAGAGAGAGCGTGGTGTAGGAAAGAGTAGAATCAAGGAAAAATGGAAAACATAACAAGACAAAGCTGTTTCACCAAGTGGGTAGTGAGCGCAAGCATAGTGCTGTAGGAGCACTATCTTTCTGGCAATTCCCTGATGAGTACCGAAGGTTGTCAGTGTCTCCTTATGATACGTTATATGAATGACAACAATCGAGAAAAATGTTGATATTAAAATGGGATCTACTAACAGACTGCCGAGAGAGTTTATATTAGGGCGTGCAGAAAAGAAATGCGCCCGCATTTTTTATGTGCAAACTGTTAAAGCTTTTAACATAAAACAAACATTACTAACATTCTGCGTCTTAATTTATTATGTCTACAAATTCACTTCTCAACCAAGTCTCCCTGGCGACGACCACATTTCTGCCAACGAGAGACTTATTTGTTGATACCATTATTGTAGAATGTTTAACTTCGTTGACGGAGTCACAACCTCACCTCTGCTTTTACCGCTTCATAACTGTCAAAGTGAAGTCATCAAAGGTGTTCCCTAAGTTTTGGGACCAGATAAAAATCGGGTAAGTAGGATCTGTAAGGAAGATGATCGATGGCAGTGAACCCAAGGCGTCGGATTGTTGTAGATGTCTCAGCGTTAGTTAGGTTCTGGTATTGTCATGCTGAAGGAGAGGGTGCTCTATTTTTGGACGAAATCTTCGAATTAGAAACTAGATTACAGCACACTATTTCTTACGCACCGACACAGTTACCTTACACACCACCATGTTACACACGACAATTAGGAGCTCTCTAACAGCAGAGGGCTGCAAATATGCAGGCATAAAGGGTAAAGATAAGGAATGTTAATAACATTTGTTTTATTTAATAAGCTGTAAGAGATTTCACATAAAAAAATCGGAGGCATTACTTTTCAGTACTCTCGTAGAAGATACAGCGACGATCAGTTGTAATTTTCATTCAGTTAGAGGGTTTCATTGATTTCAGATACGCCCTCTCACACATCAATACATGATGCATAATGATTCATGTTGTGGCTGACAATTCGCAATTTTTCACAAACACAACTTTTATTGATGTACGTTCACAAGGTTGATGGCAGTACAACAAAACGAAAGGTAACGATAACGATGCCAGTAAAAGTCTCCTAACTGAGGCAAACAAAAGTTCACTTTTAATTTTCCACAAAGGTTCGTGGTAACACACACACACACACACACACACACACACACACACACAAACACACACACACATACTAGTAACAGTCCAATTCAGAGACGAAGACGTAATTTTCAACGGTCGCAGTACACGTGGTCGGCATCCGGTATGAATTGAACTTCGGGGCTGATTCTAGCCTCTAAATATCTGTCTACAGCCAATCAGGTTTTGGCGTAATGATACTGCCTGCAGGCCGTGGCACGCACTGCCCCTGCAGGAAGTAGTGCCCGGAATGTCTGTTTCCATTGTCTTGGCTTTAAATAGGCGGTGTTTACCGTGGTGCTTTTGGTACGCCTTGGGCATAGACAACCTCGCCCTCTGTGGTGTAATATGGGTTGCCGGCCCTCAGGGGCTACCTTGGCTCCGGTATACTCATAATACTGCGAATGAGGTGTTGTAAGATTAATTGCGGTGTCATAAGGATTCCAGTCTTGTGATGTTGAGAACTTCCGTCACATGGAACTGAGGTCCCTATGTGTTACGAGAAAAACCGCACGTATCGTAGCAGAATACAAACCCTAAGGACTGCAGCCTTCATGGTACACGTAGACAACATAAGAAGCACATCTAGTCACTCCGAAGAGAATACTACTGGGTCCACATCGGTACCTTTCTACAATTTCGATAGAGTTGTAACACGTTAGGTCGAAGGAAGAATGGAAGATTAGGACTTAACGTCCCTTAGACACAGACGTCATTAAGGATGGTGTCAGGCCGAGTCACGTTGATGGCAACGATCGGTCTCCAGGAACCACACTGTCCAGCTACATTGAACAAGGCACCACATTCGTCGTAACACACGGCGCGTTTGTGTGAGACGAATGCATCTGACAGATCATCGAGTTTGAGCAGCAGCTGCTGAAACGCGACGACATCCAAATTGAAGGGCGTTGTGTCGACAGTCGTGAATTTAATACCCGAGACAGGTTATGTGAAATTCGGCATATTCATTCACTTCAGAAAGCATAGTTTCCTTCCAGAAACCTTCAACACACCCGTGAAAATATGCTAGTGTAGTATAGGGTAGGGCCGCCCATATATATTCACTGTGAGAATGCTACTTCCCTAGTCTCATACTGTGTGCACACAGGTCACAGACAGAGCAAAATACTCAAGGCATCTCCGTACACAGACTGTTGCATTCATATTAAGCGTTCTCGCACTCGGCGTACAAGGTACAGCACAAGTTTTTTTGAAGAGCTCCTTGATTTCATTCGTGATATTACCCTCATAAAGGAGAATGAAGAATATTGTTGATACTGTTCAGATCATAATGTGTGATGTTTTATAATTATCGCGAATGCTAAAATTAATGCAATTTCTATATCGAAGATTAGAAAAATTACATCAATTTTTAAAAAAATTGAAGGGAGAAAGGGAGTCTAGCAACAGTGTGACCACAAAATCGTACAATGATGAGAAATGTTCTCGTGAACATCGGAGCTCCTTTAATCAATGGACCGTGACCGGCAGTGTTTGCATCGAACTGTTAGTTGTTGCCTTGCACATGTGGTTCATAAGAGTTGTAGGGTAAGGACCAGCTGGATTATTAAATATGATAATTTTTTGGTGGCAGACGGAACATAACTGGTAATATGACGGGTGAAGCTTATCATCAAACATACAGGAAAGCACTGTACACGTAATTACAGACCTCGTGAGTAAACTACTTTCAAGTTGCGTGGAAAATAATCGCAACATCTAATCAACTGATACTAGGGTGTAACGGGAATAAGTGACTCATGGATTGCGGCTATTAAAGACCATTGTAAATCCCAAACGAGTACGTTCTTTAGAGTCAACACGGACTGAGCGGCAAAAGAGCGATTGATGGTTATTTGGTCTTGGAGATAAGAAGGCTTATTTGACTGAATGAATCTTTCATTGTGCAATGAAGCCGCTTGGTAAACTAAAACTTTGAACTTCACTGTTCAGACAAGTTTTTCGCCATTTCCCCAATAATGTTAGTATTGGATGATATTGATAATCGAAGTATTATTCTAACACTGAGTAATTAGATCACATACTAGAAGTCCTAATTATTAAAATGAAGATTTTGAAATTATAATTAGACTGCGGTATTCTGTTTATAACACATTTCCCTTTTAGTTTCTGGGCTGACACACATTAACAAATATTCTAAGTATGCGACATCTGTTATTTTCTCCCACAACAGTCAGCTACAAATCACACTGCCATTGTGCCTGAGTAACCCATATGATAACGATCCCAGAAACACAAAGCGATGTAACAGAAGTGGGTTCAGAAAAAGAAAACAGAATAGTGGCATCTTTTCCACAATTTTCGTTTCCTTCACTGAAGATAAAAGCTGTGCTCTTGCTTCACAGTAAATGTATTCTTCATGAAACACACGAAAAAGACATGGCGCCATCTTTAAGGAATATACATTACATATTCTGAGGTGATTTTATGAACGTTTCCATAGCTTCATAGTGAGCCTGAAGTTCCGTCATTGTCGGCATTGATATGACAGACTCTCACAGGCCCCATTTCTTCCCCCTTTCATAGTGTTCCCAAAGTTAGGTCATCATCATTGTACCAGTAACTCAACTAGGATTCCCATAGGCCACATTTGTTCCTCCTTTCTGTTCTGTTTGATAAATGCTGTAGGTAGGAAATACGCTGTGTCAGTATACAAAGTGCATAAAATCTTTTTCAACGTCTGAGACGCAGGATCTGTCGCAATTAGACAGCACCTTACGGCAAAATCCTGCCGAAAGTGAACCATTATTCTATCACTTCGTCACGATCGTGATGTAACAGCGTACAGGTCAGCCAACTCATAGACGTAACTAGGGCACAGAACACCAACAACTACGGACATCGACCAACCGGCACAGCAGCAGGGAGACTGCCACACATGAGTCCCAGGTGCCAACGACATGGGGTATTGAACAAACTTCACTGCCGAAAGACAACAGATGGACTTCAACCACCGACCCAGTTCGAGTCATTTCCGTGCTATACAGAAACGCAGCCCCTTCTGCGACGTTAACGCAGCATTTAAATCCGTGGGTGCACAGCGTCATGACGGTCGAACAGCTGTGGATTGCTGCTGCACCAAGTATGTGTCGGTCACAGCCTCGGAGCAACGCCATAGCGATGTCGAAGCTGTCAACACCGTCGCTGGGCTCCGAGCCAACAAACGCCGCCTGATTCCCTGGCCCTCACAACCAGCACCCTGCTACCGTCTCCACGGGAGCGCTCGCCAACGTATCTGCCGCCCCTCCCGGTCGGAGGCATGAACGAACGACCACCCAACTCCAGCCCGCCTGCCCACCAGCCGTACGACGCTGCTCTCCAGCCTTCGGTCCGGAGTTTGACTCTGGGCGCGCCGCCACCTGCCGCAATACTGGAAGAAACAGCAGAGCTGCGTCCAGTGCCCTGCTCCCGCCACAGAGTAGGGACGGCGGTTATCGCTGATAGAACCGGTTTCTGGTTATACCGGTTTCATCTCAGATTTAACCTGTCTGCAAAACCATTGAAAATAACCAGCTTATCAAATAAACGATTTTCTGTTTTTTAAATTGCTTTTATTGCCAACAATAAACGTACACACTGAACAAAGACGGAAAAATCTAAGACTCTCTCAGCCTTTTGCACTATACGTTTCAAGACACAAAGAATAAAAACATCAACTCAGATAGGCAAAGAAAGGAAAACTGTCTGTACACGGTTCGGTGCATTGCTGTAAAAGTAATGAGGGGTTGAATACCACAGAAAATTAACCACTACTCTCCTACGATACAAATTTTTTAAATCCTTCCTCGAAATTTATTTTGTAATCGAAGATCATACCAATATTTGGGCATTACGAATAGTCAGTGTTAGGGGATGAAAACTGAGGTTGGACAATATTTTTTGTGTCGTGTTAAGTTTTCTTTTTACAAGGACTCCAAACAGATAAAAACATGTTACGTAGACACAGACAGAAGATCAGCTACCTTATACTTTTATTGTACATTATGTGTGAATTGTTACCTTTTAAATTTATTACTGTTGCCATAATTTCCTTTCTCTTTTTATTATTTCATAGAAATTGAAGAAAATAATAAGGTTTTGTGTAAACGTTATAGCCGGCCGCGGTGGCCGAGCGGTTCTGGGCTTTTCAGTCCGGAACCGCCCTACTGCTACGGTCGCAGATTCGAATCCTGCCTCGGGCATGGATGTGTATGATTTTCTTAGGTTAGTTAGGTTTAACTCGTTCTAAGTTCTAGGGGACTGAAGACCTAAGACGTTAAGTCCCATAGTTCTCAGAGCCATTTGAACGATCTTTTGTAAACGTTGTAGCATTCTTATCCTTTATTTACTTCGAATAAAAGTCTAATTTTGTGATCAAATACATATTTCTAGTTTTTAGTAGTAATCTGAATGCAATTTATCTTTTTGCTGACAAAACCAAAAACGCTCATTTAAAATGTTCAAATGAACAGGTTAGATAGTGACCAAAATCTAACTTTTATTAGGAAGAGCTACATGACAATAGTTAAAATTTCAGTAATGAATTATTCGAATGGCGAATATTTATTCCTCAGTCGGTTCGTAAATAGTCGTTCTATAACGACGCTGCGCGGAGTGGTCGCGCGGTTTGAGGTGTCATGTCACAGACAGCGCTGCCTCTCCCGCCGGAGGTTCGTGTCCTCCCCCGGGCATGGGTGTTTCTGTTGTTGTTAGCATAAGTTAGTTTAACTAGTGTGTACGTCTAGGGACCGATGATCTAAGCAGTTTGGTCCCTTAGGATTTCACACATAAAAAAATATACGTATAATGTTGGCGCCTTTTATCAGAAGTAATATCACTGAGCAGCTGCAGAACTTCGTTCCAAACTGGTTTTTAAAAACAGTTTTATCTAAAAACGAAAAATTTTACCCCACTGTTACTGCATATTCCTATACCGGTTTCATACTCAGTCATTAGTAAAAATAAAAACACCTATTACAGCTGAGACCAAAGAAATACCGCAAATACCGGTTGTTCAGAACTAAAATACTGACATCAGTATTAACCTATCGGTTTCTCTCACTCCTCCCACTGAGTCAGCGCGAACAGGCATTCCCGTGTAAGCAGCTCGCCTCCCAGTTGCGTACGAAGCGCCGGTGGGCACTAGCCGCGCTTACTGGGCCGAGTACAGATAGTGCGGAACGACGTCAAACTGCGCCGCAGACGAGGGCGAACTCTGATGACTGTTCAGGTTTAACAGGCTAATGAAGATCAGTTCGTCTGTCTGCAGCTTTCATCTCCCAGGACACTACAGGCGGGAGCAGAGCCCATCCTGACATGCACTTAGTCGGCTGCCCCTAACCAATAGCGGTCATTCGCATCCCCGACTGTTACAGTGGGGTACCGTGTCAGTGATGAGAGCAACAACTGTGTCATAGTAAAACTATTGGAATTTGTGGCTTTCAGACTAAGCGACGAGCTTCCGATAGAAAGTGTGTCCTAAGTAATCAGTTAAAAAATCTGTTTCCTGTGTTGTCATCCTTGTATCCTAACTTTTCTTGAAAATTCGAAATTCCTTCCACATTACAACTATTCATTGAGTTGATTAATACATGTTTCTATCAGATCCCTCCAGTTATGGAATGATGTGATGGTATTCATAACCGATTCCAGCATCATTAACCATGTTCAGACTATATACTCGTAGGCGGTATTTGGTGAACAATGCCTTCACAACCTATGTTGTCAGTTTGTTAGGTTTTCACCCTTACGAAAAAAATTTAATAAATTAATTGAACACGGCTTCTACTAGAACTTATGTCTTCGTTTTCTTTTCCCCTAAAGTAATGAAAATGTTGTCAGCTCAGGGTAGCAATTGCGTACTGTCACTCTACAATTACATTTTGCTAAAAGTATAGAAATATTCTAGACGTCGTTGCATGGAGACAAGTTCAAAATTTCAGTTACTGTAATGGAGTGCTAATACTTATTGTTTGTAGGGAAATGAAGAGGTAGTGGTAGAGGTCGTGTACGATCTGAGAATAAAGCCATTCTTCGAATACAAATCGACATGGGGCCACCTCATCATCGTTTTATTCGTGAATTGTATAAAAACCGACGAAGATAGTTTCAAATGAAAATGGGAAAGTTAGCATCGTTCTTCCACGTAACATGATACGACCTGTCCAGGATGAATGAGCATGGAACGTCCGGAAACAGCCATCTCAAAATTGGTCATATATTTGTATAAAATGAACTACCACAGTCTAATAACTCGCATTTAATTCATTGTACACTTCGTACAATATTTTAAGTTAGGAGATTAGCTCGTAGATCAATATAACCTGAGGAAGAGGGTAATGGTTTGATCGGATTGAAATTCATCCGTACTTAGTTAAATTAACTGTAATAATGTTAAGGTAACTGCTATAGTGAAATAGACTAATTTGAGTGTGATTTCTGCTAAATGCATAATGTTTCTCTCAATAGTAACAATTAAAGTCCGTAGAATATCAGTTTTGTGTTCAGTTTTTGATAGATTTTTACTAAATACGTGTGTTAAAAAATTTTCTATGCTTTTAAATGACACGACTTATATCCATAGGTGACGTCCCCCTTCATTTACTCTTCTTGTGTTGTTATCTTAACTGAGGGCCTTCTTCATTGAGAAGTAGCGGCTCCTGTATCATAAACTGACACATGCCCGGGAAAGCATTATGATGAACGCATGATTTCTCCACATCCGTATCCAGTCAGCATGTGGGCTAAGGATGACATGGCGGCCGGTGGGTACCGTACGCCCTTTATGGCCTGTTCGGGCGGAGTTTAGCTTTTAGTTTAGTGGTGTTACCTTAAGAACATGTCAGAACGAGTAAGTGGAAGAGTTGGGCCAAAAGAAATTATTTGTTGTACATAAACTCAAAGGATTTTTATGCAATTTTCAAGGTCTGGATCAACACATGGAGCTAAATGCTATAACTAGCCACCTGTTGATACATTTGTATGAGAGGTAAAATGGTTTAAATGGCTCTGAGCACTATGGGACTTAACTTCTGAGGTCATCGGTCCCCTATAACTTATAACTATTTAAACCTAACTAACCTAAGGAAATCACACACATCCATGCCCGCGGCAGCATTCCAACCTGCGACCGTAACGGTGTCACGGTTCCACACTGTAGCGCCTAGAACCGCTCGAGCACCCCGGCCGACTATGAGAGGCAGTGAAATGAAAACACGACAGGTGGGGAAAGTAACTAAATGTTGATTATTTCAAAGGTAACCACCAAAAGTGTTAATAAATTCGATGTCGATGATGTCTGGAGCTTATGGGCACTCAATGGCGAGTAAATCAGCGCCCTTCCACTTATTAGAACCACATTCATGCACCCGATTCGAGCACACAATCACTTACACGCACTAAAACAACGGAGAAAGAGTAAAAGTAGCTACACGTAAGATTAAAACAAAAGGAAAACGACAAAGGAGCTCAAAGAAACGCACAGACAAATGTGACTGGCTGACCGCTTACGAAAATATGGATGATCCACTCACTCTGTTAACACATTAAAACCCTCGCCCTAAAATCTTGGGAAAAATGTTGGACAATTCACAAAACCTTAAAACTCGAACGACATTCGTTGGAACATTACTTAAAAGTGAGGGCATATTCGGCGGCAAATCCGTCACGGTCCGCTGGTCGCAAAATAAAACACAGTCCAATAAAATGTGGCGCACAAATATTTGTACGCCACAAACACCACACATTGGAGGGTCCTCTCGCCGGAGCAGGAAGGCATGCGTCATAGGGCCGTGGCCAAAGGGAAGACGAATAAGGAGGACCTCGTCCCGTCGACGTGGAAGGAGGTACGTTATGGCCGCGTTGTGGGAGTTTACTGTTTGTCACTTGCAACCATTCAAGACTCTAGAGCTCAACAGCGAGGTTACAGTATGCAGGGGAATGGCACATTGAAATACATGAGCATCTCGATGTGCTAGATCCGCCCTTTCGCTCCCCTAATGGTCGTGAGAGTTTTTCCACAATGCCTAGGAGACCCTCAGATCGTAGCTTGCGGATGGGGATACAGCGAGCACACAGTGATTCTTCGATACACTAGAACTTCAACAGCAACTGCTTGGAGCTCAGTAGCCACGAGGAGAGCAGGGGAGTAATGGGCTTTGTTGACTGAAACAGTAACCCCTCCTTTGGCTCTATTCCCAGTCAGGTCGTCCTTTTGGTAGAGTGTATACCGCTGCAACACAGGGGCGTCAGTATCTTTAAATGGTGTTTCTTGTAAACACAGGCTCAGGGGCTGGCCCTGTGCTAGCAGTTTCAGTTCCTCCACACGTGTCCCGAACCTATTAATGTTCCCCTGGTGAATGGAAGCCATCTAGCGCCGAGGTAGTACTTTCATACTGACTTTCTGCCGAGGATGGGAGCTCACAATGGGAGGAGACTCAGTCTTGTGGCAAAATGATTGCCTCAGTCTGACTTCAAGCTCCATCGCTTCCAGGGAAGATCCGAGAGAGACGCCAGACAGGATAACGTCAACATCGCCGGACTGTGCAATTCCAGTCTCCATAACCTTGGACTTAGATTGTTTGGTCTGAAGCGTCTTTGGAGCCACAACCTCAGAAGTGGTAGGGGTAGTGGCAGCGCTATCACTGTGCAAGACTTGACCTTTAGAGGGGCAGGAAGTTTCACCATGTCAGCAACTACGGCCTTTTCTGAAGTTCTGGAGGGGAGGGACAAGCCACAAAGGGACTGCACCAGTACAAATGCGCTGACAAGCGCAGGTGCTAGTGTTGACACTAGCAACATGGCTGTTTGAGAACAGAAGAGAAGGAAGCAGTGAACGTGGACAGCTGCATGGACTTGTATAACTTCTTGGGTTGACAGTAAGCGATGCGTTTCGTGGTTTTGGTTTCCTGGATCTTACGTTCGTCGCTGACAACTCTACCGTCCCTACTATAGACAGAATGATTCTCAGAGCAGTTGACGCACTTTGGAAGAGAGAAACAACCAACTCCGCTGTGGGAAGCATTACCATATTCCCCACAAGTGGCTTCTCCTTGACAACCAAAAGTAGTGTGCCCAAAGTGCTGGCATTTAAAACACCACATTGGGTTAGGGCAATAAGGCAGCGCACTTTGGCGTAGGAAACCTGCCTTGTCATCCTCTGGTAGTTCGGTGCTGTTAAAAGTAAGGATAAAAGAGTCTGATTTGACAAGATTGCCATCCATCCCTTTCATAACTGTTTGCACTTCGACAGTGCCTTCCCAGGACCACTCAGCTTGTCGGGGAATGTCAACCACATCCGTTCAAATCACAACACCTTTGCTGTAGCTCAAGGTGTTATGCGGTACTGCTCCCCGAGGTTCTTTACTTGTTGGGAGCTACGTGTTTCAACCAACAGTCTCATTGCGCATGCGCTTAACAGATTTGAAGGTACAAACATCGTCTTCTAAACCTTTTTGTATGCAAAATGGAGAAAATTTCTCGAAACTACCCTCTTTCCTTTTTACTATGAGAAACACATTCTGCAAAACAGCATGCATTGTGTTACTATTGACTGAATCAGGAGGACCGACTACACGAGACCTCTTGTTAGATTGGTTATTGGCATCTTCCAGCGATCCACCCTTTCCGCTGGGAGGAGGAAAAGAAAATTTTGGAGGATCCATTTCGGTCCCACAAGGGTCTAGGGAAATATGAGTCCATTCACACAGAGCCTCATGTGCCTGAGTAAGCTTTATACAGCTGACGTGCAGCAGGTTATCCAGAGGTTGCCCGCTAACGACTGTTTCGTCTTAACAGTCATGCTTCTCATCAGCGCACAGCACGCCTTGAGATTCATGGTATATATATATATATCCTCATGATCCGGGCGTTCAAGCCAAGATCCCCGTCCCTCACGATCCGGGCGCTCAAGCCAAGATCCCCGTTCCATGAGACACACAATGTTTCACTGCCGCGTCGCACAGTGTTCTCTGAATCATGCCCAGGGCTTATGGTGACAGAGGACTAGCGGCACCTACTAGTCACCCTGCTCAGGAACCCAGATGTCGCCAAGCCCGTACCCATCAAACGAATGCTGAGCACCTGAAGGCTGTTAATACATGTATACCATTTGAGAAAAGACGATCAAAACCTTCATGGAAATGTGTTTGTGATTGCCTACGCAACCATGGTTATACCGAAGTAAATCTAAGGTCACGAATAACTTTCTTCGCGGTTCCTAAAAAAAAAAAATGAAAATCACATCGGAACTATTTGGAGGACCTCTAAGGGTTTCCCTGCGAAACTAATGCAGCGCACACGAATCAGCCTTGGTAACAGGTGGGCAGGCATTATTCTACAACAGAATGATGCCGTCCGTCAACATTCCTAGGCCACTAGACTTGATGGTGAGCTTCCGTTTTTGTAGTGTCCACGTATTGCTGTGCGTTAATGATGGCGCAGTGTTCAAGAAAGTCAATAGTCAGCGGGCCCTTGCAGTCAAAGGGTAAGACCGTCATGACATTATTGGAGCTGGAGTGCCTGATGTTTCGACTACCCTCAAGAAGTTTCGCTGGAAGCTCTTACACATCCTCCATATAGTCTCTCCCCATGCGATTTCCATATTTTGGAATCCCTGAATAAACACATTCGTGGCCGTTGATTTGCTTCTGACGAAGAGGTGCAGGCCCGGGTACAATCATGGTTCGGTAGGCAACCCCAAGCATTTTTCAATGAAGGCATTGACCATCTTGCCTCACAGTGGCATAATTGTACCGGGTAGTTAAAATTAAAGTGCAGCTACTCACAGAAGTCCAGTGTGCGATATAAATATCGCATTGCAACGAAACTTGGTAGATACTATAATGGCTTAATACGGAACCAACCTACGCTGTAAAAAAATAGTTCTAATTTTAGGCAACAGATGCAAAATTGGCGCTGTGAATGCAAGAAAGACGTTTAAAAGTGTTTCCAAACGTAGTGGAAAGGAATATGTACAGAAAAGATAAAAAAAGTGAGAAAGACATAACGAAGATTTTATCGTTAACCGCCGCATACACAGTTTGTGCAGTATGAGCACCATAGACGTCTCGGCGAGACGCTGCATTTGTAAAAGAACGTGATCAACAGTTGCTCACAACATTTCCGGTGGGATCTGAGCAACATGTTCCTATGTAGTGGCCTTCAGATCAGATAGAGACCGATCGTATCCCTGGTGAAAGCGTTCTTTTAGATATTCCTAGAGCTAAAAGTTACATGGATTCAAATCAGGTGATCTTGCCGGCAATGCGTCTGGAAAACCTCTGAAGATAAACGTTCGTGGGGCATTGCATTAAGCAGATCTTACACTGGGCGAGCAACATGACGTGCTGCCCCATCTCACATGTAAGTAGTGGTTTCCTAACAGTTGTGTTCTTCCAAAGCAGGAATCACATGTTGTACAAGGAGGTCTCAATAACGTGCAGACTTCACGGTACACCTGACGGGCGCTCTGAGTGTGTTCCTATTATTATCAAAGAATGGACTGAGAATAAAGTTGCTATGAATCCACAACACATAGTCACATACGGCAAGAGCAATGGACCTTCGTGCGCAACACGCGGTTTAACAGTACCCAAGATTCGGCAGTTCTATGTGTTCACTGCACCGTGTAGTGTAAAAAATGTGCCTCGTCGCTCTACAGAATGTTGCCCAGCCATATCTCGTCAGCTGTGATCCGGGCCAGAAATTGGAAATTTGTGATAGGGTTCTATGGGACCAAACTGCTGAGGTCATCGGTCCCTACGGGTACACACTAAGTAATGTAACTAAACTAACTTAGGCGAAAGACAACACACACACCCATGCCCGAGGCAGGACTCGAACCTTCGGCGAGGGGAGCCGCGCGAACTGTGACAAGGCGCCCTGGACCGCGCGGCTACCCCGAGCTCCGTGCCAGAAACCGAAGAGCAAGTTCAGAGTGTTGCTGCGGATCATAACGTTTCCCCTGCTGCACCGTCTTGATCTTGCACGGATACCAGTGTAAAACAGATCGCAAAAGTTTCCTTACTATTGACCATGGGATGGACAATTCTCGTGACACTACACGAGCACTAGCACGACCCGGGGGACGTGCTGCACGGTCAGATGGTCAGTTGCAGCAATAGCAACTTCATCAATAGTTTCCACTAGAAGAGGACGCTTTCCTCTTCCGGGTGCTACACCAAGCTCACGCGTGTTTTAGAATTTCATTGTCCTCTTTTTAAACCATTTAATTGTATCGGTTCTCTCCTTAAACCTTTCAATCGGTGATACTCTTTCAATGCAGCACTGTAATTGCTGTCACTCACATGAAAAGTTTCACTAACAGCCCACCGTCTCTCTTCTCGATACCCATATTGTTCATTCACGTTATGGCTTGTGAAATGGCAGTGTGGACGTCATACCGTTATACAAACAGTGCACAGCGCCGGATTTGCACCTGGTGGTCAAAATTTGAACTATTTTATTCCAGCGTAAATAGGTTCCACATTAACCCATTACAGAGTTTCGCTGTCATACTGTAAGTACAGCCCACAATAGTCCTTCGTGAGTAGCTGCGCTTTAACTGTAAACAGGAAATAATATACAGGGTGAGTCACTAACCAAGAATAACTTAGAAAGTATGATAGGAGCTGAAAAGTTTGTGGGACAAACGTTGCATGGGACAACGGGGACCATAATATGACGTTGTTTTTTTTGTTGCTAGGTGGGGTCGCTTCAGGGATATGAAGGTCAACTTTGTTTTTTTAAATGGCATGCTACAGTTTGGTACTTATTTTCTGATAGCGGCTATCGAGACGAATCCAGTGATTTTGCAACAGTAAGGTCTTTGAAGGTCAACGAAGGTCAAAAAGGGGACATGAACGTCCATTTGCAGAAGGTGTTCGAAGTGATGACCATTGGTATCAAATGCAGAGCTACAATTTTCTTATTATGGACTGAGTGGTATTCCTTATCACTTCGGTACTTATCGAAGCACATGCTCTGACAATTCTCTCTCATATATCGAGCAGATAGTAAATATCCGCCGAATGCGGCGTATTCATCTAACGTGCCAGTGATATGTAAACACCATTCGACGATTTCGGAATACAACAGTAATAGGAACGGTAAGATTAGTATAGTCGAATCAAGAGAATGTGAATGATGTATTCCTTCGAAGAACAAGTTGATATGCTTCTCACTTACGGAGAATGCCAACGAATTTCAGTGAGAGCTACAGACATATACGCTGAAAGATATCCTCAACGTACTCATCCAATACGTCGCACATTTAAATATGTGTATGATAAATTGAGAACAACTGGATCTTTAACGAATCCGAAACATATCAGGCAAAGGAAAGTTACTAACAAGGAAACGGAAATTGGTACTCTTGCCACTGTGGTTCGAGATCCTTGAGTTAGTTCGCGTCTAATCGCAGGGGAATCTGGCATGTGCCAGAGTAGTGTTGTTCGTGTTCTGCATCGCCATAAATACCATATCAGTCTCCACGAAGAATTAACGGATTGCCGGTCGTGGTGGCCGAGCGTTCTAGGCGCTTAAGTCTGGAACAGCTCGACCGCTACGGTCGCAGGTTCGAATCCTGCCTCGGGCATGGATGTGTGTGATGTCATTAGGTTAGTTAGGTTTAAGTAGTTCTGTGTTCTAGGGGACTGACCTCAGATGTTAAGTTCCATAGTGCTCAGAGCCATTTGAACCAATAACGGATTGTGTGCGTCGCATTGAGCTCTGCTGATGGGCTCAACTTCAGATTCAGAGGGATGGCACATTTATTAATTTGATTTTATTTACTGAATTTATATTCACGAACCATGGAAATGTGAACTTGCATAACATGCATTATGGGGCAACTGAAAGACCATGTTCGCTGCGGCAAGTTGCACACCAAAAACCGTGATCGGTGAATGTATGGTGTGGGATTCTGGAGGTCAGAATTAAAGGCCCCTATTTCATTGAAGGAAATCTTAATGGTAGGAAGTACACCACATTCCCGAAAAAAACATTAGGTCTGTTATTGGAAGAAATACCTTTAGGAACAAGGAACAGAATTTGGTATCAGCACGATGGGTTTTTCGCTGATGGCTAGAAATGAGTTGCAGAGACAATTCGAAAAAAGTTGGATTCGACGCGGAGGAGATGTGCCGTGGTTGGCTCGTTCGCCAGACTTGACACCTTTGGAATTTTTCTTGTCGGGATTCGTAAAAGACATTGTTTGCAAAATCGTTCCAACTACACCTGAAAATATGCAGAGAGAATTGTCAGAGCATATGCTTCGATAACTGGCGGTGTGATAAGAAGATTGCAGCACAGCATTGATACAAATGGTCATCACTTCGAACACCTTCTATAAATGGACGTTCAGGCCACCTTTGTGACCTTCGTTAACCTTCAAAGACCTTACTGTTACACATCACTGGATTCGTCTTGATAGCTGCTATCAGAAAATAAATACCAAACTGTAGCATGTCATTTAAAAAAAACAAAGTTGAGTTTCATATTCCTGAAGCGACCCAATCTAGCAACAAAAAACAAACGTCATATTACGGTCCCCTGCAACTATTGTCCCACAACCTTTTCAGCTCCTATCATACTTTCGAAGTTATTCAAAATGGTTCAAATGGCTCTGAGCACTATGGGACTTAACATCTTAGGTCATCAGTCCCCTAGAACTTAGAACTAGTTAAACCTAACTAACCTAAGGACATCACACACATCCATGCCCGAGGCAGGATTCGAACCTGCGACCGTAGCAGTCGCGCGGTTCCGGACTGCGCGCCTAGAACCGCGAGACCACCGCGGCCGGCGAAGTTATTCTTGGTGGCAATAGTTAGTGACTCACCCTGTAGTTTACATACTTTTTTCATCTGTATGGTTTTTATTTGACTGCCCGTTATAGTATGAAATGCCTATAGTGTCTCTCGGAAAAAAGAAAAAAAGTCATGAAACAAGCAAGATTGCAGCGAAAGAAAGAAGATTCGAATGGAACGTTCCGTCGACGACGAGGTCGTTAGCGACGGATTCCATGCTATAATTGCAGAAGAATGGCGTAAGAACCTCCGCCAAACCTTTTCAAAGGAACCGTGCCAGAATTTTACTTGCCTAAAGTTGGAAGTCCGGAAGATGTTCTGATCCTCGGTCCTCCAGAAAGCGCGTCTAGTATATTAATTAATGCATTACTTCGCTCGGCATGGAATATTTTCCAGAGTAAAAAATTGGACTTCACATAAGTTCGTAATTCTCTGTAAATTGGAGTACCTGACTATTAGCATAAATTACGACCTTTTAGCTTGCAGTCAGTCTTTCTCAGAATCACGAGAGAACTATTTCTAAATAGTCAAGCGCCGGTTACGCTTCTCGAATGAGACTTAAAATGGGTCTCATTTCCATACTAGCTGCTCGCTGAAGGCGATTCTGGGCTTGCCGGCCTGTAGGAGTGGGTTATGGAGCAAGGAGGACCGAAGCGGCTTATCTCTTCGATAAATCAACAGCATTCCTACCCAAATTGAATAGCGGATGGCGCGAAAGATTTATGCCTTAATCTCAGCTGCTCCAGAGAGAAACTTCTGCCTTTGACAAAAGGTAAAAAAGACAGGGGTCCAGTGCAGTATTTACTGGGTATTCATAACGAAAACTCTTATAACTATTCACTTGACGGAATTCACTGTCGCAATATCTCTTTGGAAAATCTTTTGCTAATAAAGAACCTTGCTTTAATTCCTTCAAAGCGAGGACTGCCGAAGTTTCGGGAAAAGACAGTGAGAAGCCATTTCAGTTGTCGCAACTTAGCATCAGCGTTGTCTTTATAATGGGACCTACTTAATAACTCGAGAACTGTCGTCCCGGTAATGGTGGCTTAAAGTTGAACTCCCGGTTGGTAATACACTATTTTTACTCTTATTCTCTACTAGGCTTGTGTTATAGAAAATAACCTATTTCCCCATCTGTCACAAAAAAAGTTCAAATGTGTGTGAAATGTTATGGGACTTAACTGCTGAGGTCATCAGTCCCTAAGCTTACATACTACTTAACCTAAATTATCCTAAGGACAAACACAAATACCCATGCCCGAGGGAGGATCCGAACCTCCGCCGGTACCCTCCTTCTTTCGTTCACATTTACAGATAAACATAATGGTACTCTTAGAAGCTTCTACACTACTGGCCACTAAAATTGCTACACGACGAAGATGACGTGCTACAGACGCGAAATTTAACCGACAAGAAGAAGATGCTGTGATATGCAAATGATTAGCTTTTCAGAGCATTCACACAAGGTTGGCGCCGGTGGCGACACCTACAACGTGCTGACATGAGGAAAGTTTCCAACCGATTTCTCATACACAAACAGCAATTGGCCGGCGTTGCCTGGTGCAACGTTGTTGTGATGCCTCGTGTAAGGAGGAGAAATGCGTACCATTACGTTTTCGACTTTGATAAAGGTCGTATTGTAGCCTATCGCGATTGTGGTTTATCGTATCGCGATACTGCTGCTCGCGTTGGTCGAGATCCAGTGACTGTTAGCAGAATATGGAATCGATGGGTTCAGGAGGGTAATACGGAACGCCGTGCTTGATCCCAGCGGCCTCATATCACTAGCAGTCGAGATGACAGGTATCTTATCCGCGTGGTTGTAACGGATCGTGCAACCATGTCTCGATCTCTGAGTCAACAGATGGGGACGTTCGCAAGACAACCACCATCTGCACGAACAGTTCGACGACGTTTGCATCAGCTCGGAGACCATGGCTGCGGTTACCCTTGACGCTGCATCACAGACATGAGCGCCTGCGATGGTGCACTAAACGCCGAACCTGGGTGCACGAATGACAAAACGTAGTTTTTTGGATGAATCCAGGTTCTGTTTACAGCATCATGATGGTCGCATCCGTGTTTCGCGACATCGCTGTGAACGCACATTGGAAGCGTGTATTCGGCATCGATATACTGGCGTATCACCCGGCGTGATGGTATGGGGTGCCATTGGTTACACGTCTCGGTCACCTCTTGTTCGCACTGGCGACACTTTGAACAATGGACGTTACATTTCAGATCCCTGCGAAACCCTACATTTCATCAGGATAATGCACGACCGCATGTTGCGGGCCTTTCTGGATACAGAAAATGTTCGACTGCTGTCCTGGCCTGCACGTTCTTCAGGTTTCTCACCAATTGGAAACGTCTGGTCAATGATGGCCGAGCAACTAGCTCGTCACAATACGCCAGTCACTATTCTTGATGAACTGTGGTATCGTGTTGAAGCTGCATGGGCAGTTGTAGCTGTACACGCCATCCAAGCTCTGTGTTACGACCCGTGGCTCTACCCTTTCAGCGGGATAATGCAAGGCCGTTATTACGGCCAAAGTTGGTTGTTCTGGGTACTGATTTCTCGGGATCTATGCACCCATATTGTTTGAAAACGTAATCACATGTCAGTTCTAGTATAATATATATATTCAATGAATGCCCGTTTATCATCTGCATTTCTTCTTGGTATAGCAATTTTAATGGTCAGTAGTGTACGTCGATCAAATTTTACCTGTACACTGAGATATCAAAATGCAAATAGCATCGGAGTCCCAAAAGAAGTATGGGTTTAACATCTTTTGATTGTTTCATTATTTGCAGCTTTAAATTTAACATAAAATCTCACTTTTATGTTATGGCAGCGAGAGAATCCAATAGGGACCGGAAATAGACCATTCACTAATTGGCAATTTTAATTAATTCTATTTTTTAAATTCCGTTCTAAAATGACATAACTATGAAGGAGAAAAGTCGTGGGTACCATCAGTCTGTGAGTTGTTTACTCACAATTTTAATGTTTTAATGTTTAGAGGTGGACGTGGTCCCTAAGGATAAGTGCACACATGTGTTGAAGCATTGCGCCTTTAAGAATGACGAGATCAGCCAGGGAACGCAACGAAAACATTCTTCAGGACATAATGGTCGCTCCTCCGACACGGACCCTTCCGACGATTGTAGCCGTGTGTTTGCTTTCAGACTTTTCACACCGTACATGCCAACGGCCATCTGTCCGATGGAATACAGTAAGTGATTTATCTGAAAACCCCTTCTGTCGCCTTTCAGTGGTCGTCGAGTTGCAGTATCGCCGTACAAATTCCACCGTTTGCTGTCGATGAATAGCACTCATCATCTGTGCATGAACCAAGCGCTTGCTGCAGAGGCCGATAGGCAGCAACGTCCGCTGCACAGTTTTTGAAGATACATTGTTGGTATCCCTTTGGTTCTTATGCGTGGGTTTGTGTTATGCCACGTTTTTCCAAGTTGTGCCGATTTTCCAAGCACTGTATACTTTAGCCACGGAGCACGCAAACAGCTTACAAACTTAGCTGTTTCCGAAGAGCTTCTACCCTTGGCCCGAAAGCCAATGATCATGTCGTTAGACATCAGACAAATCGATCCGTTTCCGCACTTAGACAACGACGACGCTGTTTTCCGTATCCTCCCTACACGCTTCATACAGGGTGTTTGCAAAAAGGTACTGCCAAATTTTCAGGAAACATTCCTCACACACAAAGAAAGAAAATATGTTATGTGGACATGTGTCCGGAATCGCTTAATTTCCATGTTAGAGCTCTTTTTAGTCTCGTCAGTATGTACTGTACTTCCTCGATTCACCGCCAGTTGCCCAATTGGAGAAAGGTAATGTTGACTTCGGTGCTTGTGTTGACATGCAACTCATTGCTCTACAGCACTAGCATCAACCACTTCAGTACGTAGCATCAACAGGTTAGTGTTCATCACGAACGTGGTTTTGCAGTCAGTGCAATGTTTACAAATGCGGAGTTGGCAGATGCCCATTATCATGGGGCAATAGCCGTGGCGCGCTACGTTTGTATCGAGACAGATTTCCAGAACAATGGTGTGCCGACAGGAAGACGTTCGAAGCAATTGATCGGCGTCTTAGGCAGCACGGAACATTCCAGCCTATGACTCGCGACTGGGGAAGAACTAGAACGACGAGGACACCTGCAATGGACGAGGCAATTCTTCGTGCAGTTGACGATAACCCTGATGTCAGCGTCAGAGAAGTTGCTGCTGTACAAGGTAACCTTGACCACGTCACTGTATGGAGAGTGCTACGGGAAAACCAGTTGTTTCCGTACCGTGTACAGCGTGTGCAGGCACTATCAGCAGCTGATTGGCCCTCACGGGTACGCTTCTGCGAATGGTTCATCCAACAATGTGTCACTCCTCATTTCGGTGCAAATGTTCTCTTTACGCATGAGGCTTCATTCCAACGAGATCAAATTGTAAACCTTCACAATCAACATGTGTGGGCTGACGAGAATCCGCAGCAATTGTGCAATCACGTCATCAACAACGTTTGGGCAGGCATTGTAGGTGATTCCTTGATTGAGCCCCATGTTCTTCCACTACGCCCAATGGAGCACGTTATCATGATTTCATACGGGATACTCTACCTGTGCTCCTAGAATATGTGCCTTTACAAGTACGACACAACATGTGGTTCATGCACGATGGAGATCCTGCACATTTCAGTCGAAGTGTTCGTACGCTTCTCAACAACAGATTCGGTGACTGATGGATTGGTAGAGGCGGACCAATTTCATGACCTCCACGCTCTCCTGACCTCAACCTCCTGACTTTCATTTATGGGGGCATTTGAAAGCTCTTGTCTACCCAACCCCGGTACCAAATGTAGAAACTCTTCGTATTGTGGACGGCTGTGATACATTACGCCATTCTCCAGGGCTGCATCAGCGCATCAGGGATTCCATGCGACGGAAGGGTGGATGCATGTATCCTCGCTAACGGAGGACATTTTGAACATTTCCTGTAACAAAGTGTTTGAAGTCACGCTAGTACGTTCAGTTGCTGTGTGTTTCCATTCCATAATAAATGTGATTTGAAGAGAAGTAATAAAATGAGCTCTAACATGGAAAGTAAGCGTTTCCGGACACATGTCCACATAACATATTTTCTTTCTTTGTGTGTGAGGAATGTTTCCTGAAAGTTTGGCCGTACCTTTTTGTAACACCCTGTATAGACTGATCAGCCAAAACATTATCACCACCAACCAAATAGCCGGTATGTCGACCTTTGGCACGGATAACACCGGTAACGTGTCCTGGCATGGAAGCAATGAGATCGTGGTAGGTCGCTGGAGGAAGTTGCCACCACATCTGCACACTAAAGTCACCTAATTCCCGTAAATTCCGGCGAGTGGGGCGATGAGCTCTGAAGCCTAATCGAACACATGCTTGATGTGTTCGATCGGGTTCAGATCTGGCTAGATGGCAGGCCGGTACATCAACTGGAACTCGCCACTGTGTTATTCGAATTACTCCATCACACTCCCGGCCTTGTGATATCGCTCGTTATCTTGTTGAAAAATGCTACTGCCCTAGGAAATATTGTCATGAAGCAATGTACGTGGTCTGCAACCAGTGCACGATACTCCTTGGGTGTCATGGTGCCTTGCATGAGCTCCACTGGACCCATGGATGCCCACGTGAACGTTCTACAGAATTCGTGGAACACTTTCTCAAGAATCACTCAGTACAATCGCAAAATTGTATACTGCATATAATGATAAAATTATTCTGGGTGTTATACAGTGTCTTGCATAAAATGCTTTAGTTATAAACTTAAAACCAACGTTCGACTTATTACAATAGCCTTAACTCAGGGTTTCTTGGAGGAAACGTTTTATTTCACTGGTGGAGGACGTTTTGGAACAGATTTGGATTTTCTCAGTATCTGCTTTCACCACTAACTTGTGACTAAACGTACGACAACCTCGCAGTGAGGGCTTTGTATTGTGTCTGAAACGTAATGTCTTATCCCAAGCATCCACCGAGGTGTATTAATGTATCTGTGTCAGTGGCAATTCAAAATTGGTCGCGAGTCCTTCACGTGAAAACTGATAGTGCGCCTGTTATAGGCAAGAACTTTGAATCCAGTGTGGGTCCTGAATTTTAAAAACTTTAGAAGTAATGCTGTCAACAACAGCTACTGCATTTTTAGGAATATCTTCAACACCAAGAACATCAAATTTTACTGCTACTCATTCGAGAGAGATAAATAATCATCGTGCCACAGTCTAAGCAAATACAGTTAATACTCCATAGTTGCAAGATTTTTCAAAAATAATGGCCTGATTTTTGACGTAATAATTACGAAATACGGGTCGTGCCGGCAAGGAAATTTCGTTGTTTGAATGGGCGTCTTCTAGAGTTTCAGGAAATCGTCGTTTGATATCAGTCGATGCGCATTCCCAGTTTGCAGTGTGTCAGAAATAAGATAACGTCCGCCCAACATCAGGCGCTTTGTGTGCTGTATTTTCCATAGAGAGTCAGTGATTTCGGCCCAGCGTGCTTTTCGTCGGAGTTTTGGCATTGATCCGCTTGCACCCAAAAACATTCGTCGTTGGCATCGCCAATTTGAAGAGCCACGATGCTTGTCCTCGTCGGCCTCGCACATCCTGTGACTTCGTGGAAAGAATGCGGCAAGCGTTCGAGCCGAGCCCACGTAAGTCTTCTCGCCACGCCAGCAGATCATTGGCAATGCCTCATACCATTATCTGGCGAGTGTTAAGTCGTCATTTTTTCTATAGACACTACAGACTACAATTAGTGGAAGCTCTTCGTGTTGGTGACACAAGGAAACGGGATGATTTTAGAAATGCTGTGCCAGAATACATGGAAGACAATACATTTTTACCATTTTTAATTTTCAATGATGAAGCATCATTTCATGTCAGCGGTGAAGGAAACCGCACATGTCGGGACTCCAGACCTCTCATGACATTGTTGAGCACGAAAGAGACTCACCTGAAGTGAAGCCTTTTTATGCCATTTCTCCTGAAAAAGTATAGGGTCCTTATTTTTTTTAGGAAAACACATTGACTGGAATGAGCTATTTACACACGCTACAGGACTGACTTTTTCCATAACTTCCGGAGGACTCCGATGACGTAATTCTCCAACAGGATGGGGCTCCATCACACTGAGATAACAGCGTACGTCAGTTTCTCAGTGGCACTCTGATTCATGGATAAGGCGTAAGGGTCCCCGAGACACTACCCTGCATTCGTTGCCGCCAAGCTCGCAAGACATGATATCAGGCGTTTTTTTTTTTTGTGGGCATACGTGAAGGAATGTGTGTTCATCTCTCCCTTACCTCGTGACAAAGAAAAAGTGAAGAACAGAATAACAGCTGCCATAACTTGTGTAAAAGTAGATACATTGTGTAAAGTTTATAGCGAATTTAGCTATCGTCAAGATGTTCGTGCTGCTGCTGACATACAAATAGAGTATTTGTTAATAGCATAGCTAAAACTTTTAAGATTTTGTGAATATTTTACAATTGATCCCCCGGTTTTAATATGTCTTTATCAATAAATATGGAATTTTGAAATCGGGTCATTCTTGTCGAAACACCTTGTACTTTCCAGCGTTAGACGAAGCCAAAGGTGATAACACTCGTAGCACCATCGATGAAGTCTCCATTTCCAGGCAAATAACTTGGCTGGTTCTGGTGACCATATCCGTTTCTGTTCTCTTAGCAACACACTTGTTTATAAATTGCTTTAAAACTAAACCTCTTTGCAAGCCTACGTAGTATTCCACACTAAGAAACGTTTTCAGTTTAATCAGATTATGTATCTGTTGAAACGCCCCCAGCCGGAGGCTCAGATCAAATTCTTGCAACAACGAAAAAATGATTAGCAATCACATACTGCTCGGGCAATCGCAAGTCGGCGCTGTCAATTTAAGTGCGTTGAGTAGAGTCGGTCGTACGAAAATTGGTGACGTCATAGATCCATTAGCCCCTAATACTGTCATTAAAGGTCAGGCTTTAAGGAATGTGAAGTTTCCTCATTTGTGATCTTGTTCTTTATCGCAGCGGCTCACGAAATTTGGATGAGGCTGAAAAACCTATGGCTACCGAATACGGAGAAGCTGAAGTTCGTGGACTATACCCTTACACTCATGAGCACTTACATCCACCTCTGTACTCCGCAAGCTACCTTAAGGTGTGTGGAGGAGTGCACTTCTGGTAACACTAACATCCCCCGCCTAGCATATTCCAATCGTAATGGTGCGTGGGGAGATGAATGTAAGCCTCTGCAAGAGCTCCAGTTTCTCTGATTTCCCGTTGTGGTATTTCACGAGATTGTGTGTGGAGGATGTATGTTGTGTCGCGTTGCGGGGTAGCCGCTCGGTCCATGGCGTCTTGTCACAGTTCGCGCGGCTCCCCCCGTCAGAGGTTCGAGTCCTCCCTCTGGCGTGGGTGTGTGCGTCGTCCTTAGCGTAAGTTATTTTAAGTTAGTTTAAATAGTGTGTAAGCTTAGAGACCGGTGACTTCGGCAGTGTGGTCCCGTAAGACCTTACCACAAATTTCCAAATTTATGTTGCCTCAGTCTTCTTAGAATGTTCGCAGTTTGGATTTTTAACAGCTAATTTCTCCGAAATTTCTTTCGTAACGTTTGCCGTAGGAGTGCTTACTGAACGAACCCAAGCCGAAACGCACGTTCTTCTTTGGATCTTTTCTGTCTCGCCGCCCGGAGTGACTGCGGCATTAGAGGTGCCATGTCACTAGTCGCGTGGCCCCTCCCGCTGGAGGTTCGAGTCCTTCCTCGGACACGGGTGTGAGTGTTCTCCTTAGCGTTAAGCTAGTTTAAGCAGTGTGTAAGTCTAGGGACCGATGACCTCAGCAATTTGGTCCCTTAGGAATTCACACATATTTGAACTTTTTTTTCTGTCTCCTCCTCTGTTAATAATATCTGATGAGAGTCACAGACTGATGATAAATACTCGGAATAGGGCCGAACGAGCGTTTTGTGAGCGTTGTAATCATCTGATTCATTGCCTATTCATTACAGCACCCAGTCACATGGACAGGACAGATAGTCGGCAAAAGTAAATTAAATAACTGTAAACTTTCATTAATAACCGAGTCCTCTATCAGTTCTAGGATTTCGCAAACATTTTAAAACAGATCTTGTGAGATCTATTTTAAGACATGTTTAGATAATTTATAGCAACAGTATACTGCAGTTTAATTTCACTCCTGCAAACAAGTCACACGGCCACGGTTTTCCAAAGGCATACGAGGAACACATGCTAGTTTTTTACACGTTGGAGTTCACAAGTAAACAACACGAATCAAGTGTATTATCAGGAACGGCTGCACCTACTTAGTTAATGCTGACTATAACTGTGCAGAATAAAAAATTGAAATTTCAACCGGACGCTGGCGGCTACTTATCTGTTACCAACGAGGTGATTTATGAGTTTATTAAATGTCTTGCATTTTCACTTACAAAGCGAGACCTCGTCTTTAGTGAGCAAGCAATTAATCTAATAGAGCAAATCACAGTGTCAGTCAGGTAAAAAAACGTCAGCCGTGAATTAATGTTGCTAGTCATTGAAGACCCTTCGCTTACATAAATATGGGTTAGATGTCAAGAATGTATAGCTTTTATTGAACCAATGTTACCTTGTACAAAGCCGATATAACTTTGAAATCATCAGAACCCTCACCTGCCAATGTAATGCACCGCATTTTTCTCTTCAACAATTCTTTATTGAACATAATGAGAGTAACACATACAAAAGAATGGTGTTTTATCTACACGACCTATTTTTCCTCGTAATCTCCATTTAATTATAGAGCCTTCCCCCAACGCGGAACAAGGGAGTGTATGCCCAGTCGGTACCAATCTTTGTCCTGGTGGTGGTGGCAGTGCTTCACTGTGTGAATCATAGTCCTCAAAATGTTTTCCACGTATGGCATTCTTTAATGGCCCATACAAGCGGAAATCCGAGGGGGCTAGGTCAGGTGTGTCAGTTGTGACAGCCGCAGATGGTGTCCTAGACAGCTGCAAATCTTGGAGCTCCGCCGAACCACCTTCTGATGCTGTCACCCTCCGTGTCCCGCGACAGATTGTAATTCTGTCGACAGCAGATGCTCCACAGACTTTCCACAAGCAGCTACGCTATCTGCCGGGAGTGTCACTCAGGAGACTTTATGTAATACATACGTAACGATTCGCATTCGTAGCATCTTTTTCGTCCGAGGAAAAAATTATGGTGCATTACTTTCCGTGCAACCCTCGTAGAACGAGAGGAACGAAGAGGAGGTTTTACGATCCGTTGACAATGAGATCAGTAGAGATGATTATAGAACAAAGCCATTTCAATTCATCTCTTTGGACCACTGCATGGGAAATCTAGATTTCGTTCAACAGTGACAGATCATTTCAACCATCTCATGTTACCGATGGGATACACCATTAGTTGTTGGTCGCAAGCCAGATGGGTCGCAAATGCAACGTCTTCTTGACAAGAAGTAAAAAGAAATTATTGTTATAAATGTGCCTTTAGACCCTTATCACAGCTTGTGTCTTGAAATTGCTAGTTCTCTACTAATTTCATAGCGGCCCTTAGAGCACTAGATGTAAAATATTCATTGTACGAGTTGTTTTAATAACATAATCTAATCTTATGTCTTAGAGTTTGGTCTTCATCCGAGCAATCTGGTCATAAACTATTGACAAATAAACTCTAAAACTATGGGAGTCAGGTAAGTGAAACAGTCCCTGTGGCCCCGTTAACATCTAAAATATTTTAATGCAAATATTTTCAGTGTCAGACGGCAATAAGCAAACCATAACATCGCTGAAGACATTCAGTGTCGCAAAACTTCTCAACAAAGATGATTATCGATAGGGTAACATCACACTTGTACATAATCACGATTCTGATTACAAAAACTTACGAGTATCATGAAGAAACTAAATACACCAGCATGTAAAAATTAACGTCAAAAATGGCTTATTTTGTCATGAATCACAGAATATGAAATTTCACAAGAAAAGATTTATTTTGATTTCTCGTGCGAAAAGGCATCATCCGATATGAAACAGTGTAACTCACTAGTCATGGGACTGCATCACATTTTTCCTATTCTGCTGTATTTCAAGTAGAAAGCACCTCTCCTTTGAATTCTCCTAATTTACAAGCAATAGCATTTCTTTATCGTTCTGTTCACGTTGTACTATTTTCATTGACGCAGTGCTCTCTTCACAGATAGTGGAGCAGGTAGTTACTTTAGAGAAAGTAGCATTCTTATTAGAGATAAAAATCGAGTTTAACACAGTCCTTCCTCTTTCAGTGAGGTTATTCGTTCTTCTATTTGCCTGTAGCAGACGAAGTTCGCTGATGAGCGCTATTTGCTACCAGGACACTCAATCCAGTAGTTTTAGATACACAAAGTAGATTTGTCATGTATGTACCTTGTAAATTGATGCCGAAATTTCCTCTGGCGTTAGATGTCTGACTGGTTCGACATGATGGCAGAACAACGTAACAGCATAGGGCGACGTTATAACATTATATAAACCAGAAACAAATCCCGAGCCCGTTAGGTTTATATCAGTGTTCATATAATTCTTTCCAGTCTCCAAAAACAGAAGGTAAACAGGAACCGTGTAAATGTCACCGATAAGCAGAAAGTTCCTGTGATTGTATATCTGCCCGCTTCTCTCCGACATCAGATTCTTTTACGTGCGAGTACATCCACGAACACAGCATTTTTTTATCAGGAACGGGAGTCATTGCTCAGGCTTAAACCACGATAGGAAATCCTAAAAGATTTGCAACTCTGTTTCGGTGAACGATGCGGCCACAACACGATGTACCAGGCCGTGCGCTGGCACAAAGTTTTGAGTTACACAGGCGATGAATTTTGTCGACCTCGCTCGCGGTTCCCACAAACGCAGCGTTCGCCTGTGTTATTTGTAACTCCTGATCACGTAATCCGCGCATTGAATATTTCGCCCATTATTCATTAGGAGCCCGTGTGGGAGGGCCGTCGCTTGTTCCGCATTTACCAAATGGCGAACCCGGCGCAACGGAACAAAAGCACACTGCGCGCCGAACCATATTATACGAGCGCCTGTCAGGGCCCTGACACGTCCGCGCAGCCATCGACAACTAGGCGCCAACTGCAGCGTGCGGCGGCGTCGCAGGGTTCGCCTCGGGCTGATTGAAATAACACCAAATCACGGAGAGCGGCAGTGATTAGCGAGGCCGCCGGCCGGAAATTACCGGTCAATGCGCCAGAATTAGAAAAAAAGTTGCGCCGTTGTCAGAAATGTCATGTTAGTAAGCGTACGAAAAAGGAAAACAACGCGCGTTTAGGGATACAAGGGCGACACAGGCAGTCGGGGCTACATGAAAATTATTGGAGTGCGTTGATTCAGAGAGGCTGAAAAGCGGCCCTTGCCTGGTGATTGGGGTTATAGTCTCACTGATGAGGCTATAAGAAGAACACTTATAGTGAAATCGCAATAGATAGAGCGCAGATGATTAAAGATGAACTTTGTCTACATCCTTCATTGAAGCCTTCCATCCCAGCGAGTCGAGAGCTCGCACGATCATGTTTGGCGGTGTAAATGTGGGGTGGGAGGCAGTGCGTAAGTCGTCTAGGGAACAGGAGGTGAAAATGCTTGTGTTGTTTAAGAGAATGAAGAAATATGTGTAGGTATGATTCTTTTATGCGAACAATGTAACCAGAAGAACTAGAGAACAATGAAACAACATGTCAAACAGCAGTAAAATGCCAATTTTTTCCTCTTTGTATGCTGTATCCATCAGCTAACTGTTGCAGACGACACTGAACAACCAAGTAAATTAATGGCTCTGAGCACTATGGGACTTAATATCCGAGGTCATCAGTCCCCTAGAACGTAGAACTACTTAAACCTAACTAATCTAAGGACATCACACACATCCATGCCCGAGGCAGGATTCGAACCTGCGACCGTAGCTGTCGCGCGGTTCCAGACTGAAGCGCCTAGAACCGCTCGGCCACTTCGGCCGGCCAAGTAAATTAATACGAGGCTGAGCAGATGCCCCATGGTACACAAAACAGATCACGTCACTATTGAAGATGCAACGAGAGAAGCCGTGCATTCTGGGAACCTTACGAGGTGGGACCGACGGATGGCATCGAAAAAGTTCAAATTCCGGGCAACTCGTTTTGCGTTCTCGTGAAATAAGAGACATCAGAGTTCGCGTGGAAAGATTAAATTTTAGTATTTTATCCACCCTCATAAACTTTTATCGGTTATAACGAAATAATAAGGAACCAGTTGCATAAAAGAAATTCAGTTTATTTACCGATTTCAGGCACTTAGTGCCCTTCTTCAGAAGGTTACACTAATTGCATTATTTGCGAGTGTGAACAATATCTGGGACTTGCCGTCTTGCGCCCCGATTACTCAAAATCACCTGTAACACGTAGTAGGTGGGTAGGGCACAAAAAAGACACCTTACGATGGTTTAACATATTATTTCATCGCTCGTGAATTTGTCTGTCAGCATTGTTCACATAAAAAAATGTAGCCTCTGCACGTTTCTACATTGTCTGTAATGGCGATACGCACTTTTGGTTACTTCTCCTTTGTTCACCCACGCACTGCTTTCCCATCCGCAATCAAACACCGGAAATCTGCTGTCCTCGCTAGCTCTCAACTAGCTGGGATGGAAAGCATGAACGAAGGGTACTTACGAGATCGGATGCACATTCTTTGAAAGAGTGGCATGAAAGAGATTACCAACCTGACCGTCTATAATGAAGCAACTTCACATAAAATGCATTCTTGTTACGGAGAGCCTGTCTTTTTGCTGGCCTAACCTCTCTGCCAGCAGTCCAAGAACGAACAAACTGTAGGGTGTTCACGAGCGAAGGGAAATGGCTAATGCGTTCCCTTCACAGACAGTAATAGAATACAGTGAGACACGGCCAGTTATTTGATCTTTCCTTCAAGCTCTCGTAATCGCACACTGAATGCTGGCAATGTGTGAGATGTTATAGGTGGAAAGCCAATTTTTGATCATGACGTTGTCTTGAAAATCGATACGAAAGCAAGTGACTACGACTGTTTCCTCATTGTAAACTATAATAAACATAGTATTATGAGAACGTAGTTGTTACTAAAGACCCAATAAGACAAAAAGAGTCATCGACCATTTAATTCGCACGCAAACTCGAGTGTGGCAGATGGAGTCAACAGAATACTAATATTGGCTGCTGCGCCCTAAAATACATTCTTCAAGTGTCTTCTGAGATCCATGTCTAATATCCAACAAATATTTCTTGAATGACATATTTCTCGCAGACACAGTCTAACTGAATCAGTATTAATTTCCTGTACAAGTGAACTTTTTTAGAGCAACCCTTTGTCAACAGTCACACTAGAAAAGCTTCATTATTAACAGTGTTTAGACACAAAGGTCACAGTACAAGTACATACGAAGTGTCGCCCCCTGAAAAACCAAATAACTGTCAAACAGTTGTCTGGGTGTAGTGTTATTCATATGCAAACGTGCGAAATTTTTCTAAGTGTTTGCGAATCGTGTAACTGAGGCCGTACTTGGGTACCAGGCCCATGTTCACCTCGTCATATGGGGGAAACCGCCTAAAAACCACACCCAGGCCCGCCGGACATCGAACCTCTTCCTTAGTCCGCCGGGAGGGTTCCATCCGGGGCATTCACACCTGTCCGAATCCTGGAAGCCTGACTCTGACACACACGGCTATTCGCTCAGCTCGGAATTATTTTTCCCATGACATCTGTAAGAGAGCTCTGTTAATTATGCATGTATTATCCCTAGCAGGTTGTTATAGCTGTACCTCGAAATATCTCCACAGAATCCTGGTGCAGCTGCAGCGATATTCTGTTTGTGGAGATAATATTAAAATAATATTCAAGTACTGAATTTCTATCGGGTGCTACACATCTCCCCATCACCGACATAAATACCCTTATACAAGTAAATACGATCGGAAGAGAGGAAGGTGAGGGTAGAATCTAAGGGCCGTTGGATCATGAAACTGCGAAAACCATATACTTGTAATAGATTCTCTTCCGAAAGAATTTAAGGATCCGCTACAAGTATGATGACGCCAGCCTGTCAGGAGCACCATTATAAAGGAAAGGAAGTATCTAAGAAATAAAATAATTGAGATGCGCTTCAAACGAAGATTAATGGACGCTCGAGGGCCCAGACAGCACAAGACAGACATTTCTCCGTACCAGAAAAAGGAGGCAAGATGTGGATTTGACATCCAATCGACGACGAAGTCACTAGAGACGGAACAAAAACTGCTAATGGATAAAAATACGGAAGGAAATCGGCCTAACCCTTTTCAAAACAAGCAGTCCGTCATAGAAGTTAAGCAATTTAGGGGTAGTCAGATGGGAACGTGGTACACGTAGTAAGTTCCACCCCCCCCCCCCCCCCCGGCATAAGAAAAAAACCAACCGCCATTTTAAAGTCTTTTAAACTATACCATCCCGGCGCTGTTTATAAGTTGAATCAGATAATTGCTTGAGTCTACTCAATTCTGCCGAAGAGGACAGGTCTGTTTACAATGGACATTGTTTTCTCGACTGCTAACAAGATAATCATTTATACAAGGAGGAATTTAAAGTGGACATTCTGAATTTAGGTCTATTGTGTCAGGAGACAACAAAAGATACACACTACTAGGTTTAGAGTAAAACGGATTGTCAACAGTAAGTTATCAGTTTCAAAGAATTTTCTGGCCGGCCGCGGTGGTCGAGCGGTTCTAGGCGCTTCAGTAGGGAACCGGGCTGCTGGTACGGTCGCAGGTTCGAATCCTGCCTCTGGAATGGATGTGTGTGATGTCCTTAGGTTAGTTAAGTTTAAGTAGTTCTAAGTCTAGGGGACTGATGACCTCAGATGTTAAGTCCCATAGTGCTTGGAGCCATTTTAGAATTTGCTGGATGGTGGAGGAAGCAGTATCAATACTTCTTTGACCTTAGGTAAACCAGGAAACACATAGCGATGAAAACCGACACTTCTTCCAGCGAGGCTACGAGTACTTTATTCGTAAGCAGCAGTCCGTAGAAACCAGCAGAGAGAAATTAATTTTATCAGGGTGACTGGATACGGGATCGAATCCAGCGCTTCCTTAATAGATAACAGTTCTGTTAAGTTTCATATGCACGCAATTTTTCACGTCTTAGTGATCTCACGAGTGTGCCAGCTTAGTGTCTGCAAATAATAGTATTTCGTGGTCGAAAGAAGTTAATGACTAAATTGTTCACAAAGTAAGCTGCCCATTTGGTATCTGTTACTAAAAATGATTCTGAGTAATTTTCTGTCGAATTTGTTTGGCGTCCGACTGCAGTGATGGACGAACTTACTCCCAAAGTTCACGTGTCACAGTATTACAGTTCTAACTATGTACCTAAGTGACACATGCACTATTTACGTCCTACCCTTATTACTTCTCATTGCGCATCAAATAAAACTATGAGAAAGGTCTTTTAAAATTAGAAACAGCTCACAATGAACACAGAATTTACTGTGCTTTAACTTTAGAGAAATTGTCGCTGCGTCGTGTGTGGCTCATTCACTGCATATTACCACTTCACAGTTGAGTTAGCCATTACTTTCAGGTTCAGTACGGTCGTCATAAAATATTGTAGGTTCATTCAGCGAATAAGAAAATAATGTTAATCCATAAATATTACCCACTGGTGCCCGACTGTGGACATCGCCGTGGTCCATGGCCCAATAGGTATGGGCAACTAGGCCCGACTAACTCGTTCAAGAGCGCCAAATCGGCGAGCTCCAAAACCATTACTGCGTGGAATGACAACATCCCTGCAGCATCTGTGCTGCTCCGGCTTGTCGAGAATAACTAAGGGTCGATTCGGTATATAAACTGCAGTATCGAAACCTCTACCATTACAACAGTGTCACAAAACCCTTGAAAACATTAACTGATATCGGCTTACACTGCTGCTTCCATTTTACGGTTGTGCTGATGGCCAGTGTATGCCGATGGTGGTTATTTTTTTAATGATTTTATGACAGTGTCAGATGAGAATGAAGTGTTAACAGGTTGCTGTATGTTTCATTCTTCTTACATTCGTTCGTTTTCAGCAAAGGATAAATGCTGCTATTACTCTTTTGTGTTTTATCGGGAGATGAATTCTAAGACCTAATAATGGACGTATGTACGGAATGTGACTAAATCGTTGAGTCACAAAGCTTGATTACGCCAAATTGAACGACTAAAAGCTGTGAAACGTCAAGCCTTCTCAGTTGAATGCGGCATCTTTGTAGACAAATCAGCGCGCTTAAAATTCTCTACGATCGAACAAAAAGAAGCTCGTGCTTGTACTGATACTTTCAACACCGTTGAAAATGATCCTAATTTCTTGGAAAGAGCGTTAACATGTGGCGAATGTTCATTTAGAAACTAACCGCCATTCCATGCACTCAAAGGGCCCAGTTTCAAAGTTCGAATGAGCAAAACAAGATTCAAAGCGATAGTGATTGCTTTTTATCGCTATTCATGGAATTGTCTATCTTCAGTGGGATCCTGAGAGTCAAACTATTAATCAACATTACTACCTTGAGATTATTGCTTAACTTCGTGAGAAAATAATAAAATAAATATCCGAATCGTGGAAGAACAAGTCATGGGTTCTGCATTAAGAAAACGCCCCGGCTCATACAGCATTTTCTAAGAGGTTCCTAGCGACGTACAGTAAAAATTCGCATGGAGCGTTTTGAGGATAGAACATAGGAGTACATTGAGGCTGACAATTAATTGCCGGCCGCTGTGGCCGAGCGATTCTAGGCGCTTCAGTCTGGAACCGCGCGACCGCTACGGTCGCAGGTTCGAATCCTGCCTCGCACATGAATGTGTGTGATGCCCTTAGGCTAGTTAGGTTTAAGTAGTTCTAAGTTCTAGGGGACTGATGACCTCAGTTGTTGAGTCCCATAGTGCTCAGATCCATTTGAACAGTTAAATATGCATGTTTTTGAAATAATATGGTTTAGAGCAACAGTGCTGTTACTTTGTAGACACACGTTGTACAATGTGGTGTCCATAGATTAATTCTTCCAAAATTATAAAGAGGCTTTCCATGCTGAATTATCGCGCTAAATTAATGTAATCTATCCTTCATGTTTATGTATGTACAGGACTAAAATAGATTACGATTGCCAATGTTTTGCCTACGTCCATTAAATGATAATAACAATAAATAACCACTTTCCAGGATGGAGTCTTATTGCCAGTCAAGTTTATTCCACTTCTTTTCCTTCAGATACTTTTGGTAATGATCCCAGAAAGCCGCGCGGGATTTGCCCAGAGGTCTAAGGCGCTGCAGTCATAGACTGTGCGGCTGGTGCCTTCGGAGGTTCGAGTCCTCCCTCAGGAATGGGTATGCGTGTTTGTCCTTAGGATAATTTAGGTTACTTAGTGTGTAATTTTAGGGACTGATGACCTTAGTAGTTAAGTCCCTTAAGATTTCACACACACATGAACAGTTTTGTTTTTGATCCCAGAAACAATCACAGAAAATGCACGATAAACGCATGAATGAAAGCAAAAGTTCGGCGGTCCATGGTCGTGCCGGATATAGCACATCCGTAGCGTTTGTTTTGTTGATTTTGTTCTATTTGGTTGAATCGGTTAAATAGGGTTGGGTCTAGAGGTGTGACTTTAACATGTCGGTGTCCGGTACGACCTTTGGACATTCAGTGAACGATTTATCCACCCACGACGCAAAATACGGCGCATAAAACCATGCCTAGTGTACTACCTGAAGTATAATTCCCCCCTTTCCCGTAGCGAGTCTGTTCGGGTTTGTAACTGGAAACACAAAGAAGTACCAGACAAATACTGGCCATGATTTTCAGTGGGACAGGCTACAGAGAAAAAAAAAATCGTCAGGTTCTGATGGGATTCCTTGGCTTCTTACTTAACTTGCATTTATCGCGAATCTCTTGCCCAACGTTAAGTCCCGAGTGACTGGAAAAAAAACGCAGGTGACGCCTGTATATAAGAAGGGTAGAAGGACGGATCCTCAAAATTACAGACCAATATCCTTAACATCGGTTTGTTGTAGGATTCTCGAACATATTCTCAGTTCGAATATAATGAATTTCCTTGAGACAGAGAAGTTGTTGTCCATGCATAAGCACGGCTTTAGAAAGCATCGCTCCTGCGAAACACAACTCGCCCTTTTTCCACATGATATCTTGCGAACCATGGATGAAGTGTATCAGACGAATGCCATATTCCTTGACTTCAAGAAAGCGTTTGACTCGGTCCCCACTGCAGACTACTAATGTACGAGCATATGGGATTGGTCCCCAAGTGAGTGAGTGGCTCGAAGACTTCTTAAGTAAAAGAACCCAGTTCGTTGTCCTCAATGGTGAGTGTTCATCGGAGGTGAGGGTATCACCTGGAGTGCTCCAGGAAGTGTGGTAAGTCCGCTGTTGTTTTCTATCTACATAAATGTTCTTTTGGATAGGGTGGATAGCAATGTGCGGCTGTTTGCTGATGACGCTGTGGTGTACAGGAAGGTGTCGTCGTTGAGTGACTGTAGGAGGATACAAGATGACTTGGACAGGATTTGTGATTGGTGTAAAGAATGGCAGCTAACTCTAAATATAGATAATTGAAAATTAATGCAGGTGAATAGGAAAAAGAATCGTGTAATGTCTGAATACTCCATTAGTAGTGTAGCGCTTGACACAGTCACGCCGATTAAATATTTGGGCGTAACATTGCAGAGCGATATGAAGTGGGACAATCATGTAATGGCAGTTGTGGGGAAGGCGAATAGTCGTCTACGTTTCATTGGTAGAATTTTGGGAAGATGTAGTTCATCTGTAAAGGAGACCGCTTATAGAACGCTGGTGCGACGTATTCTTGAGTACTGCTCGAGCGTTTGGGATCCATATTAATTCGGATTGATGGAGGACATAGAAGCAATTCAGAGGCGGGCTGCTAGATTTGTTACTGGTAGGTTTGATCATCACGCGAGTGTTACGGAAATGCTTCAGGAACTCGGGTGGTAGTCTCTAGAGAAAGGATGCGTTCTTTTTATGAATCGCTACTGAGGAAATTTACAGAACCAGCATTTGAGGCTGACTGCAGTACAATTTTACCGCCGCCAACTTACATTTCGCGAAAAGTCCACAAAGATAAGATAAGAGAGATAAGGGCTCGTACAAAGGCATATAGGCAGTCATTTTTTCCTCTTTCTGTTTGGGAGTGGAACTGGCAGAGAAGATGCTAGTTGTGGTACGAGGTACCCTCCGCCACGAACCGTATGGTGGATTGCGGAGTATGTATGTTGTAGAGAGGGGACGGGGGGGAGGGGGGGAAGGTTGAGAAGGGGAAGCTGCGCCTGTCAATAGAGGAAGAACGTGCAAACAAAGTGGGAGAAAGGCAAAAACTAATACAGTGGTCAGATATTGGCTGTAGAAAGAGTATCGGTTGGATTTTCAAGTTGTGTGTGTGTGTGTGTGTGTGTGTGTGTGTGTATGCTTGCATGTGTGTATGAAGAGAGAGAGAGAGAGAGAGAGAGAGACAGAGTGATGGGAGAGGGGAAAAAAAGGAAGAGAGCGGGCGAGACAGAGAGAGAAGAAAAAGAGGTGTGTGTTGGGCGTGCAAACCGTTCGCCTGCTCCTAACGAGATGCTTAGTGCCGCTAAATTGCGCTAATCAGCGGTTCCTGCGCGGCCACCCCGGCTTTTTCTGGCACGCAGTCTATCGCACGTAATGACGGCGGGGCTCCCCGCCCACGCCGGCACAGCCGCTCGCAGTTTTCACTGGCTGCGGCGGGGCTGTGGCGAGCGAGGAGGGCGCGCGTGGTTATCAGTGGCAACGATTCACCGCAGCCGGCGACGCGACAACTGCGCCGCTCTGACGAGGCGTGTGCGCAAACATTCGCCCCCGCCGCTGGCCCCTACCGCCGCTACCGCCGCTCTGCTGGAACACAGCGCTGTGCATCGGACCAGAAGGCCGCGCTGGTAGCGATTGCGCGACGCAAGCCGTTATGATACGAAAATGTTCCTCCGCACTTGGCTGCTAGCTCTACTGGCAGTTCGCTTTTTAGAACAAGAACGCAGAGCAAGCCCCATACGGAGAAAATATAGGCCATAGCTGAAACAAGTTGAGAGAAAATGACGAAAGTAAGAGACGGTAAAAAACGTTTCTGTCGAACGTCATGTAATTTCAACATATTATTGAAAACACAGTTCCAGACAAAGAAGTTGCGTTCGAATTTGGAACACGTCTGAAATATACAGAATTGATTGATCAGTGTGGTACAGCACAGGTAATGTAAATACAGAGTTTCGTTACTTAAAGTACACTACTGGCCATTAAAATTGCTACACCATGAAGATGACGTGCTACAGACTCGAAATTTAACAAACAGGAAGAAGATGCTATGATATGCAAATGATTAGCGTTTCAGAGCTTCACACAAGGTTGGAGCGGTTGGCGACACCTACAACGTGCTGACATGAGGAAAGTTTCCAACCGATTTCTCATACACAAATAGCAGTTGACCGGCGTTGCCTGGTGAAACGTTGTTGTGATGCCTCGTGTAAGGAGGTACCATCACGTGTCCGACTTTGATAAAGGTCGTATTGTAGCCTATCGCAATTGCGATTTATCGTATCGCGACATTGCTGCTCGCGTTGGTCGAGATCCAATGACTGTTAGCAGAATATGGAATCGGTGGCTTCAGGAGGGTAACACGGAACGCCGCGCTGGATCCCAACGGCCACGTATCACTAGCAGTCGAGATGACAGGCATCTTATACGCATGGCTGTAACGGATCGTGCAGCCACGTCTCGATCCCTGAGTCAACAGATGGGGATGTTAGCAAGACAACAACCATCTGCACGAACAGTTCGACGACGTTTTCAGCAGCATGGACTATCAGCTCGGAGACCATGGCTGCGGCTACCCTTGACGCTGCATCACAGACAGGTGATACCTGCGCCTGCGATGGTGTATTGAACGACGAACCTGAGTGCACGAATAGAAAAACGCCATTTTTTCGGATGAATCCAGGTTCTGTTTACAGCATCATGATGGTCGCATCCGTGTTTGGCGACATTGCAGTGAACGCACATTGGAACCGTGTGTTCGTCATCGCCATACTGGCGTATCTGGTATAGGGTGCCATTGGTTACACGTCTCAGTCAACTCTTGTTCGCAATGACAGCACTTTGAACAGTGGACGTTACATTTCAGATGTGTTACGACCCGTGGCTCTATCCTTCATTCGATCCCTGCGAAACCCAACATTTCATCAGGATAATTCACGACCGCATGTTGCAAGCCCTGGATACAGAAAATGTTCGACTGCTGCCCTGGCCAGCTCATTCTCCAGATCTCTCACCAATTGAAAACGTCTGGTCAATGGTGGCCGAGCAGCTGGCTCGTCACAATACGCCAGTCACTACTCTCGATGAACTGTCTTATCGTGTTGAAGCTGCATGAGCAGCTGTATGTTTGACTCAATGCCCAGGCGAATCAAGGCCAGAGGTGGTTGTTCTGGGTACTGATTTCTCAGGATCTATGCACCCAAATTGCATGAAAATGTAGTCACAGGTCTGTAGCAAATTTAATGGCCAATAGTGTAACAATAGAGCGCATGCTGTCTGATGTTGATGATGATGATGATGATGGTGTGTGTGTGTTTGTGTGTGTGTTAATTGAGTTAGTACTGCAGTCATGATCTCGGAGTGCAAAGGTAAAAGAAGATGGACAACCGGCAGGGCTGTGGCTTCCATAACAAGTAAAGAAAGATTGGGGCTTAATGTCCCGTTGTCAGCTCCCGAGGATATGCAAAATGTGATTAGATTCCAGATGAGATATGAAGGTGGCGACAACATGAGATGAATAGTTCCTTGATTTATCTATTTCACATGATTTACAGTTGGTGGACAAGAGTACGGAAGCATCAAAAACACAACGCATTGCCATGCCTAATACTGCATAGGAAAACTGTTGGCATTCGAAGAAGCTTTCAGTCGTCTCGGTACGGGTAAATACAGGCCCTGTATAATTTTTAAGGGAATCATATACTGTTCTTCCTGCAAAACAATGGCAAATTCAGGTAACGATCATTTAGGTGGATAGTGAACACGCAACCTCCTCTCCACAGCAGACCATAGATCAGAAAGGCTCAATAATAATGAGTTCTGATGACATTTCTGTTCATCCCTGTGATAATGAAACAAGTTCTGGACGGTGCGAATTGTCTGGATAAGGGCACTGTCGTCCAGGAACATACACTCCTGGAAATTGAAATAAGAACACCGTGAATTCATTGTTCCAGGAAGGGACACATTCCTGGGGTCAGATACATCACATGATCACACTGACAGAACCACAGGCACATAGACACAGGCAACAGAGCATGCACAATGTCGGCACTAGTACAGTGTATATCCACCTTTCGCAGCAATGCAGGCTGCTATTCTCCCATGGAGACGATCGTAGAGATGCTGGATGTAGTCCTGTGGAACGGCTTGCCATGCCATTTCCACCTGGCGCCTCAGTTGGACCAGCGTTCGTGCTGTACGTGCAGACCGCGTGAGACGACGCTTCATCCAGTCCCAAACATGCTCAATGGGGGACAGATCCGGAGATCTTGCTGGCCAGGGTAGTTGACTTACACCTTCTAGAGCACGTTGGGTGGCACGGGATACATGCGGACGTGCATTGTCCTGTTGGAACAGCAAGTTCCCTTGCCGGTCTAGGAATGGTAGAACGATGGGTTCGATGACGGTTTGGATGTACCGTGCACTATTCAGTGTCCCCTCGACGATCACCAGAGGTGTACGGCCAGTGTAGGAGATCGCTCCCCACACCATGATGCCGGGTGTTGGCCCTGTGTGCCTCGGTCGTATGCAGTCCTGATTGTGGCGCTCACTTGCACGGCGCCAAACACGCATACGACCATCATTGGTACCAAGGCAGAAGCGACTCTCATCGCTGAAGACGACACGTCTCCATTCGTCCCTCCATTCACGCCTGTCGCGACACCACTGGAGGCGGGCTGCACGATGTTGAGGCGTGAGCGGAAGACGGCCTAACGGTGTGCGGGACCGTAGCCCAGCTTCATGGAGACGGTTGCGAATGGTCCTCGCCGATACCCCAGGATCAACAGTGTCCCTAATTTGCTGGGAAGTGGCGGTGCGGTCCCCTACGTCACTGCGTAGGATCCTACGGTCTTGGCGTCCATCCGTGCGTCGCTGCGGTCTGGTCCCAGGTCGACGGGCACGTGCACCTTCCGCCGACCACTGGCGACAACATCGATGTACTGTGGAGACCTCACGCCCCGCGTGTTGAGCAATTCGGCGGTACGTCCACCCGGCCTCCCGCATGCCCACTATACGCCCTCGCTCAAAGTCCGTCAACTGCACATACGGTTCACGTCCACGCTGTCGCGGCATGCTACCAGTGTTAAAGACTGCGATGGAGCTCCGTATGCCACGGCAACTGGCTGACACTGACGGCGGCGGTGCACAAATGCTGCGCAGCTAGCGCCATTCGACGGCCAACACCGCGGTTCCTGGTGTGTCCGCTGTGCCGTGCGTGTGATCATTGCTTGTACAGCCCTCTCGCAGTGTCCGGAGCAAGTGTGGTGGGTCTGACACACCGGTGTCAATGTGTTCTTTTTTCCATTTCCAGGAGTGTAGTTTAACCGTTGGAAAAGACAAATGTACCATGGAATGATCTGATCACATAATCGTTGGTAGTAATACGACCTTGCGGAGTGACAATGGAACCCAAGGAATACGAAGATATGAATGCCCAAATCGTCACCAAATCCCCGCCCTGTTTCAATCTTGGGACCCAAATTCGGCCTGAAGTTGGAAACAGTATGAAATAAGACTCATCCGACCAAATGGAAGTCTTCCACTGCTCTGTAAAAATGGCTCTGAGCACTATGGGACTTAACTTCTGAGGTCATCAGTCCCCAAGAACTTAGAAGTACTTAAACCTAACTAACCTAAGGACATCACACACGTCCATGCCCGAGGCAGGATTCGAACCTGCGACCGTAGCTGTCGCTCGGTTCCAGACTGAAGCGCCTAGAACCGCTTTGCCACTCCTGCCGGCACTGCTCTGTAGACCTGGTTTTTTGGTTTCTGCAACACGTTTCTTTGTTACGGGCATTTGCGTCACTGATGAGTGGTTTTGGAATTCCAGCTCGTCTTGAAATCCTGTTTCTATACCTCCATTCCTGTTGTTCTGGACGTGACAGGGTTCGCGAGTACAGCATTTCGTTCGGCAGTGACTTTTACAGCTGTCATCATCTCATTTTTCGTCACAATTGTCTTCAATAATCGTGCGTCACGATCACTCAACAAACAGCTTTGCCCGCATTGTGACTTAGCAAATAATGTTTTTTCTGTTTTCCCTGCATGCTATATAAATCTTCGACGTCGTGTCTCTTGAAACACCAGACATTTCGGCTACGTTGGTTACGGAAGCACCGCCCTACGAGCACCAACAATATCCTCACGTTCGAAGTCACTTAGCTCCGACATAACGCACTCACACCTTCACAGAATACTGTTCTGGCCACGTCTTACACTTGCACCGTACTGAGTACTTTGCACAGGTGCCATTCGTACTCAAACGCAACAGTGCAACCTGCAGGCCTGGTTCAAATGTGTTCAAGCATGCATTTCTCTGGGAGTTTCCATTTTTTTGGTAAGGTGTCCTATTAGCGATGTGACGGTGGAATAGAAACCTCAGTCCTACTGTGTGTTACAAATATTTACACCTGACAGCCGTCCACCATGACCTAGCGGTTCTAGGTGCTTCAATCCGAACCGTGCTGCTGCTACGTTCGCAGGTTCGAATCCTGCCTCGGGCATGGGTGTATGTGATGTCCATATGTTAGTTAGGTTTAATATTTTGAAGAATCAGCCTCAGTTACTCTATCGCAGTTGCTGACGGGGCCACAATATGCTAAAAGTTCTTAGTTAGGTTTAAGTAGTTCTAAGTCTAGGGGATTGATGACCTCAGATGTTAAGTCCCATAGTGTTTAGAGCCATTTGAACCATTTATGCTTGATAATGTGCGCACAAGACAGTGCATGTGGAAAAACATTTGATACTTGGATTTGACGTATGCCTAAGTATTGGGTGCATTATCACTAAGTACTACTTGGGTTTTCCTAGAGGTGGCCTTGCTTTATATACGATGTCTGTAGTGCTCTACGGCTGCTTAGAATCACAATAATTTATTTTAGCTTTAACAGTTCCGTACCTGTATCCAACTCTGACATACGATTACTTATGTCTATTTAGCGAATGCATAATTGCACTAATGGAAATGGAAAGTGTTGCACTTTGTCCAATATTTATCAAACTTTGTGGAGATATTCTCACATTACTGGTATTAAATGATTAAAGTTTCATTCTATTCGGATCTGATGTCCCCTGTCAATATCAGTATGACGTGTGACCACCAAAGGCACACATACACTCTTGTGCTCTATGTGACACGGAAGCAAATAAAATATCATCTTGAGGTGTTTATTATCAAACGAAACGCGTTCTGTGGCAGCCCATGAAGATTTCTGGCCGGAGGCTGGTATGAAAGTTTGCGTATTCCCATCGTGTGCTCTGTGGATGGCTAATCAGGAAACCGGGCAGGCCACACAACAATGCGGCGTTTGTGATGTGAACTGCAGGATGCATTTTTACATTTTCCCGCTAGCATTTCCCATTTGGTAATATGGTCATAGCCCGTATGACAACAACGTTTACCATGTTTTCCAAATACCGTCTAGCATTTAGCCTCCAATCAACAATTAGCAAGTTAGCATTGCTGTCGTGTGCAGTGACTTCCTACACTTTGATTCCGGGAATTGCATTTGCGATGTGCATCTCGAGAATCACTGCTTCCTTTGTCCTTTCACGGGGTTATCTACAGACACTACAGAAACCAAGACACCATAGATGTCGCTCGGTGTACCGGGTGACTGTGGCTTTAATCATGGAAGTCTCTGTTATCTGTGGTATGGCGTCAGAGGTAAACAACGTATGCCAACTCGAGATCTGAATCAGGCTTCCAGTAATCTGTTCACTACGGTTCGTGGACACACACTGCTCGTAAGCTCTGTCCAGATGACAACTGTTGTTATCTGTCTGTTCGTCAGACCTATTCAAACAATCCTACGATCTCCTTTCTGGAGACGTCCGCGGTGGCCGAGCTGTTCTAGGCGCTTCAGTCCGGAACCCGCGTGACTGCTACTGTCGCAAGTTCGAATCATGCCTCGGGCATGGATGTGTGTGATTTCCTTAGGTTAGTTAGGTTTAAGTAGTTCAAGGTTCTCGGGGACTGATGACCTCAGATGTTAAGTCCCATAGCGCTCTGAGCCATTTGAACCAATTCTTTCTGGAAGATTACATTACTGCTCTGCGTGTCCCATTGTTATCCTGATTCCGTCTAGTCACCAGTCATTCTGTAATAGTTGCATAACAACAATTCATCTATGCGATCTGTCGGTGTTATTCTTGTGACTCCTTCAAGAAAATGATTCGACTTTTCTCAAACTCGGAAGTATGGCTATAATATGCATGCCATATGGATACGCCATGCGAAAGATTCCAGTAACGTTACGCCCACCCTATAGTCATCACGTACTGATTCCGTAATTAATCTGTAGAAATGGTTGTTGTGTTGAATGTGGCCTAGGCTTTCCGTCTTTGGCTGGTAACCAAAACGACCTGGGTTCCGTGTTCGCGAAGCTTAAATTTAAAATAAAAATCATCAGAAATGGCGGCCGAAGACTTCCGGTATGACAAGTCACCCTCGTTCTGCTACTGTTCTAGTCAAACAGGACGGGGGAGCTGAAAAGGGCTCGGGGCAGCTTCTTGCTCTTGGGGTGAGAAGCTGCCCTAAATATGCGGAAGAATCAGCAATGATTAACGGATAAGGGTGCAGAATGCAAAGGAAACTCCTGCATTAAAGACATAATATACATCCAGAAGACATGTGGCCTGTAATTAAAAAGAGAGATCGTAATTTATCGCCCCATTGGCAAAAGAATCCGGCTTATCCCTCCAGTCAGATTTCTGGGAGATTTAGTAGAGGAGACTGAAGCTTAAGAGAATCCTTAGGAAGAATCAGCTCGAAGGGAAGTACTATACCGAAGCACTGAGGAATGATGACTGCGTTTGAATTCTCTGAGGCTGTGGAGTGTAGATACTGTGATAATGAACACCACGCCGTATGCAGTTGAATTGAAGAGCAAATGACGCCTCAAAAAAGAGCACTCACAGAAGTTGGAGAAACAAAGTAGTTTAACCTCGAAGAAACACTAAAGAATGGAGAATCGCTCACAGGGTGAAAGGACATGTGTTAAGACGCTAGTTAAAAACTACCGTGATACTAGAGCAAGATGTAAGAGGGTAACAACTGTAGGAAAGACAGCGACAGGAATGCATCTACCGAGCAAAGTCAGGACATAGAATGCAAGTGATACTATGAAATAAAGAGGTTGCCACAAGAGAGGAATTCGTGACTGGCCGCATCGAACCAGTCAGAAGACTAACTAAAAAGAAGAAAAAGATCAACAATTTGGAAATACAGAAAATATGCTAACGTAAGGATGAAATTTTAAGCAAAGTATCCGAAAGCCATGGAAATATTATAGTCAGTTGGGCAGCCTTTGGTCATAATGAAACACAGTCTGTTTTCCTCACTGTGCTTCTCAATTTATCATGAGGGCAAAGCATATTGTTGAAAATTAAAACAAAAAAGATACAAGTATTCTGAGACTCATTTGAATATGGAAAGCAGATGATGAAATTGATATATATTCTTACTCATTACCAAAAGTCAAATTTGGCAACGATGTGTATGGAGAAATGGTAAGCATTTGTGCAGGTAAGAATCCTGTTTTCGGCCCTCAGACATATAAGGAAGTGCAATAACCAACCCTTAATTTTCCATCACAATGGACGGTGGGAACACAACCACGTATAGTAACAGCAATAAATTAAACAACTTGAGACTATTTCATTTATCGTTAATGACCAACTGTTTATTGGCAAGCTAGTCTGTTTCGACCCCCCATTCTGCCTTTCAGTGTAGGTCGTAAGAGGACGACAGTGAACATAAAAAAACCAAGGATTAGGTCAAAAAATTTTAAATCATGTTGCTATTTTTCAAGATACTCCCCTTTAACATTATTACATTTTTAAATTTGATAGAACCGCTCCTTAAGTCAATCTGGCGCTCTGGAAACCAAGTTCGTATAACGTTCCACTGTTCTGATGACGAAAAAGTGATTATACGCTTTGTATCTTGCATTTATTGGAAGAGAGAACTCACAAGGTGTTAGGTCAGGGATGTATGGTGGAGGGTCCTAGGTTGCGACCTTTAGGGCATCTCATAGTTAATTGTTAGTTTTACTGTATGCGACAATGCGTTGTCGTGATGCGAAATTATCTCTTATTCTGGAGGTTTTTGACGAACTTTTCCAAAAAATTGCGGTAGACAGACATTTGTGTACCAGTCCGCAGTAGCGGCACTTCTGTCTTCTGATGCAATGCAATATAGCCCACCAGATTCTTACTAGAACGGCGAGTTTATCGGGATTTTCTAGGCTTACATTCTGTCCAGAACACCCACTGAGCCGTTCGACATTTTTGTTCTGTGTCATAACAATAAATCCTAATTTCATGGACAAAACCGATGTTCCAAACCAAATTTGAGGTGCAGTGTTGGAATTTTTCAAGAGTTTTTCTGCGCCAATCAGTGTAGTTTTTGATAGACATTCGTTACATGTGGGGTCCACATGCCACAAAGTTTTCTCACGTGTAAGTGTTGATGTCAATTGTTGTTACCCGAATAAACTCATAGGATGTCCGTCGATTTTCTTGAAGCATTGCTCGAACAGCAGTATTATTTTCGTCAGTAACAGCAGTTGGAGCCCTTCACGAAATTCGTCACAAAGAAAAAACAGATCCCTTTGAATTCGCTATACCAGTCATAAATTTTTGTATTAGATGAGGTTTATTCGCCAAGTGCATTTTTGAGCCATTCTTCGCGTTCTTTAGGCCTTAATAGAGATTTAAAATAGTGAAGAAAATCATAATCCCGAAATGTTGTTGTTGTTGTTGTTGTCTTCAGTCCTGAGACTGGTTTGATGCAGCTCTCCATGCTACTCTATCTTGTGCAAGCTTCTTCATCTCCCAATACCTACTGCAACCTACATCCTTCTGAATCTGCTTAATGTATTCATCTCTTGGTCTCCCTCTACGATTTTTACCGTCCACGCTGCCCTCCAATGCTAAATTTGTGATCCCTTGATGCCTCAGAACATGTCCTACTAACCGATCCCTTCTTCTAGTCAAGTTGTGCCACAAACTTCTCTTCTCCCCAATCCTAGTCAATACCTCCTCATTAGTTACGTGATATATCCACCTTATCTTTAGCATTCTTCTGTAGCACCACATTTCGAAAGCTTCAATTCTCTTCTTGTCCAAACTAGTTATCGTCCATGTTTCACTTCCATACATAGCTACACTCCAAACAAATACTTTCAGAAACAACTTCCTGATACATAAATCTATATTCGATGTTAACAAATTTCTCTTCTTCAGGAACGCTTTCCTGGCCATTGCCAGTCTACATTTTATATCATCTCTACTTCGACAATCATCAGTTATTTTACTTCCTAAATAGCAAAACTCCTTTACTACTTTAAGTGTCTCATTTCCTAATCAAATTCCCTCAGCATCACCCGATTGAATTTGACTACATTCCACTATCATCGTTTTGCTTTTGTTGATGTTCATCTTATATCGTCCTTTCAAGACACTGTCCATTCCGTTCAACTGCTCTTGCAAGTCCTTTGCCGTCTCTGACAGAATTACAATGTCATCGGCGAACCTCAAAGTTTTTACTTCTTCTCCATGAATTTTAATACCTACTCCAAATTTTTCTTTTGTTTCCTTTACTGGTTGCTCAATATACAGATTGAATAACATCGGGGAGAGGCTACAACCCTGTCTCACTTCTTTCCCAACCACTGCTTCCCTTTCATGCCCCTCGACTCTAATAACTGCCATCTGGTTTCTGTACAAATTGTAAATAGCTTTTCGCTCCCTGTATTTTACCCCTGCCACTTTCAGAATTTGAAAGAGAGTATTCCAGTCAACATTGCAAAAGCTTTCTCTAAGTGCACAAATGCTAGAAACGTAGGTTTGCCTTTTCTTAATCTTTCTTCTAAGATAAGTCGTAAGGTCAGTATTGCCTCACGTGTTCCAACATTTCTACGGAATCCAAACTGATCCTCCCCGAGGTCCGCATCTACCAGTTTTTCCATTCGTCTGTAAAGAATTCGCGTTAGTATTTTGCAGCTGTGACTTATTAAACTGATTGATCGGTAATTTTCACACCTGTCAGCACCTGCTTTCTTTGGGATTGGAATTATTATATTCTTCTTGAAGTCTGAGGGTATATCGCTTGTCTCATACAACTTGCTTACCAGCTGGTAGAGTTTTGTCATGACTGGCTCTCCCAAGGCCATCAGTAGTTCTAATGGAATGTTGTCTACTCCCGGGACCTTGTTTCGACTCAGGTCTTTCAGTGCTCTGTCAAACTCTTCACGCAGTATCTTATCTCACATTTCGTCTTCATCTACATCCTCTTCCATTTCCATAATATTGTCCTCTAGTACATCGCCCTTGAATAAACTTTCTACATACTCCTTCCACCTTTCTGCCTTCCCTTCTTTGCTTAGAACTGGGTTGCCATCTGAGCTCTTGATATTCATACACGTGGTTCTCTTCTCTCCAAAGGTCTCTTTAATTTTCCTGTAGGCAGTATCTATCTTACCCCTAGTGAGATAAGCTTCTACATCCTTACATTTGTCCTCTAGCCGTCTCTGCTTAGCCATTTTGCACTTCCTGTCGATCTCATTTTTGAGACGTCTGTATTCCTTTTTGCCTGCTTCATTTACTGAATTTTTATATTTTCTCCTTTCATCAATTAAATTCAATATTTCTTCTGTTACCCAAGGATTTCTAGCAGCCCTCGTCTTTTTACCTACTTTATCCTCTGCTGCCTTCACTACTTCATCCCTCAGAGCTATCCATTCTTCTTCTACTGTGTTTCTTTCCCCCATTCCTGTCAATTGTTCCCTTATTCTCTCCTTGAAACTCTGTACAACCTCTGGTTCTTTCAGCTTATCCAGATCACATGTCCTTAAATTCCCACCTTTTTGCAGTTTCTTCAGTTGTAACCTACAGGTCATAACCAATAGATTGTGGTCAGAGTCCACATCTGCCCCTGGAAATGTCCTACAATTTAAAACCTGATTCCTAAATCTCTGTCTTACCATTATGTAATCTATCTGTTACCTTTTAGTATCTCCAGGATCCTTCCATGTATACAACCTTCTTTTATGATTCTTGAACCAAGTGTTAGCTGAAATTAAGTTATGCTCTGTGCAAAATTCTACGAGACGGCTTCCACTTTCGTTTCTTAGCCCCAATCCATAATCACCTACTATGTTTCCTTCTCTACCTTTTCCTACTGACGAATTCCAGTCACCCATTACTATTAAATTTTCGTCTCCCTTCACTACCTGAATAATTTCTTTTATCTCATCATACATTTCATCAATTTCTTCATCATCCGCAGAGCTAGTTGGCATATAAACTTGTACTACTGTAGTAGGCATGGGCTTTGTGTCTATCTTGGCCACAATAATGCGTTCACTATGCTGTTTGTAGTAGCTTACCCGCAGTCCTATTTTTTATTCATTATTAAACCTACTCCTGCATTACCCCTATTTTATTTTGTATTTATAACCCTGTATTCACCTGACCAAAAGTCTTGTTCCTCCTGCCACCGAACTTCACTAATTCCCACTATATCTAACCTTAACCTATCAATTTCCCTTTTTAAATTTTCTAACCTACCTGCCCGATTAAGGGATCTGACATTCCACGCTCCGATCCGTAGAACGCCAGTTTTCTTTCTCCTGATAACGACGTCCTCCTGAGTAGTCCCCGCCCGGATATCCGAATGGGGGACTATTTTACCTCCGGAATATTTTACCCAAGAGGATACAGTAAAACTGCATGTCCTCGGGAAAAATTACGGCTGTAGTTTCCTCTTGCTTTCAGCCGTTCGCAGTACCAGCACAGCAAGGCCGTTTTGGTTAATGTTGTAAGGCCAGATCAGTCAATCATCCAGACTGTTGCCCCTGCAACTACAGAAAAGGCTGCTGCCCCTCTTCAGGAACCACATGTTTGTCTGGCCTCTCAACAGATACCCCTCCGTTGTGGTTGCACCTACGGTACGGCCATCTGTATCGCTGAGGCACGCAAGCCTCCCCACCAACGGCAAGGTCCATGGTTCAAGGGGGGGGGGGGGGTCCGAAATGTTACGGAGTCAAATTCGTTTTTCAAATGGTTGAAGTGGCTCTAAGCAATATGGGACTTATATATGATGGGACTTATATATGAGGTCATCAGTCCCTAGAACTTACAACTACTTAAACCTAACTAACCTAAGGACATCACACACATCCTTGCGACCGTAGCAGCAGTGCGAGGCTGAAGCGCCTAGAACCGCTCGGCCGCAGGGGCCAGCCCATTCGTTTTTCGGTGCACAAAAAATCGTTTAATGACGATGATCAACAAATTATTAGAGCAAATCGAACAAACTACATGACAGTCAACTCGCAAAACATTAGAAAGTAGTTGACAAATAGAAGCAAACTTCATTTGTCTTTGTCATTACAAACATTTTGAGAGTACGGCTTGTATTATGTCCATAGTGTAAGGTGAGCGTCCGACGTCTTACAAAGGATTCTACGCTGTTGGAAGATGCGCGTCTCAGCAGAGTGGAAGCATCCGCTATTAGGTGGAACAAAGTGGATGAATGGCTGTGTGGCGCCGGAAGGCGGCTGAGTGTCCCCGGAGCGTTAGCGGCCCTCCGGTGGCCGTCGTGAAAAATGCGGGGGCGGTGTCTGCGGCCGGCTGCCGCTGATGGCCTTCCCGTGTCGGAGGCGGCACTGCGGGGTCTCGGCCCGCAGCGCCACTCGCCGGCGCCGCCCTGTCCGGCTTCCGTAAGCACGGGGGCGAGGCGAGGGTCAGCATGATGCCTCGAATGTCTCTGCTTACATTTTGTGGCATACGTACTTGTTTTTTCGCACTCATCTAGAACAGTTCCGAGCTTATATCCTTTAAAGAGGCAATGGCAGAGAGGAGTGTTTTATCGAGTTCCATTCCGTATGGAACGCATGAGCTCAGCGACTGTATTTATTAAAACTGACAATTTATGGTAATCAGTCGCTATTAATCTACTTTCCTCGCTTTAAAGAGAAAGAATGTGACTGAAAAATATAATTTTGCTGCCCACTTCGTTCAGAGTGAGCCATTATCAAATACAATACTGTTGGACATACTGTAATTAGATTTCGTGAAGTGAAGTATAATTATACCCAACACCGTTGTACTTAATAACGGCTTGAAGGCTAAATCATGAGTAATATAAAATAAACAAACTGTAGGTTCTAATGGCGAAAATATCATTTAAACGAATTTTTTTCTACATAAACAGCCAACAATCTTTAAAGATTAGTGGTGAACCAACAGTTATATGATTCTGTGGGAAATGTGGGTGTGAACTTATTGTAAAATATAATGTGACATGTTTCTTATAATGTACCACTGCTGGTACATGGCTTTCTAAAGTTTCTGGTGTGTATTTTTAATTGGAGCTGGGGTTAAAAATAAATCAATTGTGTTTTCATAAATAGTTTTTAGCACAGTTTTATTTATTATTTATTTATTTTTCCATTTATTTTACCTGGCAAGATTGGGGCCTCCAGGCCCTCTCTTACACCTAACCAGGCATAGATTGAACGAGTTACAGTTTCTACATAACATTAAGGACATATAGCGTTTTATGCAGTATTGATGTTAAAGAAACAAAAATAGATATTATAACAGTAGTACAATGATAATTATAACAATAAAAAATAATTATAACAGTCAAGAATAATAATGATAATAATAATAATAATAATAATAATAATAATAATGACTATGTATATGAAAGTAAACTTACTTTACTTTTGTGAATGTCAGTCCCAGTGTTAGTTGGAATTTTCTCGTTATGTTCTTGCATCTTGTGAGTTATTCTCATCGAGCAGAGACAGAAGACGATAGAATGGGGTGAAAGAGATATATAAGAGGTAGATAGGTTAGCGGAAGAGAAATAGAATGGTAAAATTCGAAGCTGTGATGGAGAGGAGAAAGAAAGAGATGGGGGGGGGGGCACGACAATGGTGGCCATACCGTCCCTAATATGTAAGTTTTGAGTTCCCTCTTGAATGTTGAGTAGTTCTGGATAAGACGAAGATCACAGGGGAGCGCGTTCCATAGTCGTATGGCTGAGATGGAGAATGACACGGGGAAAGATTTTGTGTTATGTAAAGGTACACCCAAGACGATAGACGTATCCGATCTGGTGTTGCGATTGTGGAATGATGATAGGTGTTTAATGTGAGAAGATAAGTATTGGGGGCACCAGTGGCTAAGAAATCGATGAAGTAAGCACATGGGAGATCGCGTGCCTTATGTGGGCGTATCCAACCTAGCAGGGAGTATGAAGGACTGATATGATCATACAACCGAATATTGCACACGTATCTAACGCAAGCATTCATCACTAGCTCGAGGCATCTAGACTTTCCACCATTTTTGTGCCGTGTTGAACTACATCGCAGTAGTAAAGATTAGGCAAGACTAGTGTTTGGACTAATTTTTGTTTAACATGGGTTGGAAATATTTTTCTAAATTTTTGAATTGCATGTAGGCAGGAGAGCGATTTCCGGCAAGCTGTGACTGTTTGTTCTTCCCAGTTTAGGTGTTCACCCAAGATTATTCCAAGGTCTCTTACTGTTTTTTGGTTTTATTCCTGCAAACAGAAGTAATTGTATACTTTTTATTATTTATCTACCTTTTTATATAGCAAAATGTACAAACTACTATTAGTCCACACAGCAACCACGAGTCAGGTCTATCAGCGAATAAGTGGCGACTGACTTTTGAATAATACATACTTACCTACTTTTAGCAATGTTTTTATCTGTATTGTTTGATGTTTTACAAATATTAGCTAACATTCTATCAACAAGGCCAGAAAATTCTGTATATTAAACTATGTACAGAGAGCTCTGCGTACACCAAGGTTAGCTGTATAATAACTGGAAGTTGGCTGTATAATAACTGAACTCATTGTGAACTGAAATACTGACATGGATAGTCTATTGGCGTTAATTGTATATAATGATGACCTGACTTGCATCTTGCCGGTCTGTTACTTGCTCATCTGCTCTTGTACAAAGCTTGTCTACATCTACTTATATACTCCACTAGCAACCAAGCGGTGTGTGGCGGAGGGCACAATTCGCGCCAAAGTCATATCCCCTACGTTCCACTCGCGGATCGCACGAGGGAGAAACGACTGCCTGAACGCCTCAGTACGCGCTCAATTTCCCTTATCTTTGAAACGTGATGATTGCGCGATCTGAAAGTTGGTGGTAATAATACACTCCTGGAAATGGAAAAAAGAACACATTGACACCGGTGTGTCAGACCCACCATACTTGCTCCGGACACTACGAGAGGGCTGTACAAGCAATGATCACACGCACGGCACAGCGGACACACCAGGAACCGCGGTGTTGGCCGTCGAATGGCGCTAGCTGCGCAGCATTTGTGCCCCGCCGCCGTCAGTGTCAGCCAGTTTGCCGTGGCACACGGAGCTCCATCGCAGTCTTTAACACTGGTAGCATGCCGCGACAGCGTGGACGTGAACCGTATGTGCAGTTGACGGACTTTGAGCGAGGGCGTATAGTGGGCATGCGGGAGGCCGGGTGGACGTACCGCCGAATTGCTCAACACGTGGGGCGTGAGGTCTCCACAGTACATCGATGTTGTCGCCAGTGGTCGGCGGAAGGTGCACGTGCCCGTCGACCTAGGACCGGACCGCAGCGACGAACGGATGCACGCCAAGACCGTAGGATCCTACGCAGTGCCGTAGGGGACCGCACCGCCACTTCCCAGCAAATTAGGGACACTGTTGCTCCTGGGGTATCGGCGAGGACCATTCGCAACCGTCTCCATGAAGCTGGGCTACGGTCCCCCACACCGTTAGGTCGTCTTCCGCTCACGCCCCAACATCGTGCAGCCCGCCTCCAGTGGTGTCGCGACAGGCGTGAATGGAGGGACGAATGGAGACGTGTCGTCTTCAGCGATGAGAGTCGCTTCTGTCTTGGTGCCAATGATGGTCGTATGCGTGTTTGGCGCCGTGCAGGTGAGCGCCACAATCAGGACTGCATACGACCGAGGCACACAGGGCCAACACCCGGCATCATGGTGTGGGGAGCGATCTCCTACACTGGCCGTACACCTCTGGTGATCGTCGAGGGGACACTGAATAGTGCACGGTACATCCAAACCGTCATCGAACCCATCGTTCTACCATTCCTAGACCGGAAAGGGAACTTGCTGTTCCAACAGGACAATGCACGTCCGCATGTATCCCGTGCCACCCAACGTGCTCTAGAAGGTGTAAGTCAACTACCCTGGCCAGCAAGATTTCCGGATCTGTCCCCCATTGAGCATGTTTGGGACTGGATGAAGCGTCGTCTCACGCGGTCTGCACGTCCAACACGAACGCTGGTCCAACTGAGGCGCCAGGTGGTAATGGCATGGCAAGCCGTTCCACAGGACTACATCCAGCATCTCTACGATCGTCTCCATGGGAGAATAGCAGCCTGCATTTCTGCGAAAGGTGGATATACACTGTACTAGTGCCGACATTGTGCATGCTCTGTTGCCTGAGTCTATGTGCCTGTGGTTCTGTCAGTGTGATCATGTGATGTATCTGACCTCAGGAATGTGTCCCTTCCTGTGACAATGAATTCACGGTGTTCTTATTTCAATTTCCAGGAGTGTATATGCTCTACAACTTCGGCGAAGATCGGATTTCGGATTTTCGTGAGTGTTACAGAAAGATACAAAAGCAGAGGCACATTGACACGCAACATGTATAGGAAACCTGGAGCAGGGAATACTGAATGTTTCTAAAGCAGTACAAAACGTAACAACAGAAGTAGACTAATATCCGCAGAACGCCAGGAATGTCTTAAATAGTGATTTAGAGAAAATACAAATCCGGTTAAGCAACCTAGATGAGAAATTGGTAATAGCTACATTGTTATGGACCTTAGCAAACAGATTAGACGATGAAAGGATTGAGGTTGAAACTTTGCGTGAAGCAGTCACACTACTCATGGTCAACGGAGTGCACCGTTATTAAATCCACAGCAAATTTTGATGGCATTGGAGAAAGCACAAAGATACTTTTGAGGGTGGCAACAATATGTCGTGCCAATACACAATAAGAGCTTTATCGCATATCTGATGTAAGAGTGCATTCTGATCAAGCCAGATTGCACATTAAAATATAATTTCCAGTTGTAGGAATATACGCGAAATACCAGTATTTCACGGTAGAACTGTATACAATTAAATAGAATACAACGGAGAAATGGATGCAGATACCAACTCACGAAGTATTATTAGTTTCTAGACGGAGAGAAGCTCATCTCATTATGTCTGTTGATTTAAAAGATAGTATTAGAGAAAATGTCATTATTTGCTCAACAAGAGCGATAAAAACGAACAACCAGTCGTGTGAAATGCAGTATATTTTTTGATTCATGCATGTGTCTTGTCTTAATGCATTTTTATATGTTTTAGCAGTGATCATGGCCACACAATTGTTGCTAGGTCTGCAATAAACATATTATTATCGAGTGACTACTACACTTTTCTCAATTTTAAAAAGATACGTCTTCCTGCACCTTAATACTGAACGGTCTGAAAATATTCCCTTTCTAACGACGTATGCAGGATGATTGAGCTACCTCTACTAATGGGCTTTATGCAACCCATAACGCTTTCAAGAAGCACGTACGAGATTTTCATATTCTCTAGCTCGCTATGTTCGAAGTATAAGTCCTACAGAAAAATATCAGCGGGATCTTTTGCAGGGAATTTAATGTAGTTAAATTTTGTACTGGGATATGTTTTCGCTGAAGGCCACGGTTTTCGAGTCATTCGGGGAAAACGCGTTTGAAGGTCACTTCTGTATGTTTTATTTTAATCATTCGGAACCTACGGCCTCTAGCGAAAACATATCTCAGCACAAAATTTAACTACGTCACATTTCCTACAAAAAGATCCTGTTAATTTTTTTCTGTAGGATTAATAGTTTGCTCGTAGCGAGCGAGAGAATATGAAGATCTCGCACATGGTATTTGAAGGTATTGCGGATTGTGTAAAACCCATCAGTAGAGTATTTGTGCAGCCGGCCGAAGCGGCCGATCGGTTCTAGGCGCTACAGTCTGGAACCGCGCGACCGCTGGGGTCGCAGGTTCAAAACCTGTCTCGAGCATGGATGTGTGTGCTGTCCTTAGGTTAGTTAGGTTTAAGCAGTTCTAATTTCTAGGGGACTAATGACCTCAGATGTTAAGTCCCATAGTGTTCAGAGCCATTTTGAACCATTCTGTGCATTGATATGAAGTATCTCTGTATCTGTTCTTACGTCTGTACGAATCTCAACTCACTGGAGATAATGTTAGTCATCCCATTAAAAAAGCACAGTAGTCGCAACGGAGCGATGTAGACGGCCGTGTGAACCTCTACCGCTGGCGTAAATTATGGCAGAAAAGTGCTGTAGCTTATGGACATGTTCATAATGGCATCGTGAATGAAGCTGGCCGATTTGTTGGTGTATCAACGCAAACATTTCAACGTCTCTACAAGGGATAGTGCATCACTCACAGCCAGCGAGACAGCGGAAGAACAGTAGTTGAGACAGGATCCCAATCGGAGACTGGTGCCACACCTTGTCACTGACAGTCGGTTTCAGTCGAGATTAAATGTTGTCAATGAATGTAAGTTGCGAAGCGAACGACTTGCAGAAGTGATGTTGCCCACAGCTGCATACAAAGTCGCTCGTCGTCAATGGTCGGGAAAACAGAATCTGGACATTAGCTAACTGCAGCCTTTTGGTATTGCTCCATTGATCGCGATTGTGCCTCTTTTCAAATGATGGAAGATATCGAGTGCACCGACGGCCTAAAGAGGTGTTTAATCCAAAGTGTGTGGAGGTTGTAGTTCAGGCCTCGAGGTAACTAGTTTGATAATGTTGGCGTGTTTTTCATGCAGTGATGGGCCCACTCGTTTATGTTACCGTGAACATGAACCAGAATGTTGAACTCAACATTCTCGGTGACCAAGCATTATCCTTTCTTATACATCTTAATGGTGAATGTGCTGTGTGCACTTCCGTTCTCCAAGACACCAGAAATGTCTGCTGGGCTGTTCTGTAAGCTAAATTTCCCATAGGTAATTTACCCATAGAAAATTTGTGAGAGTACTTGGAACAGCGGATGGAACATATTAGTCAACATTTCCGCAATTTGACTGAAATCTAATCATCAGTGAGTGGCTTCAGTTAGATATGACGTACCTTTAGATGCCTGACTCACTTCCTCACAGAAATGAAGCTACGTTGATATTATGGCTAGAGGCGGTGTTGCAAGGCTTTAGGGGCGACTGATTTTTTCCCTACGTGGCTATGTAAATAAATACATTAAATTAAAAATCAGTCAGGTGATATATCTTGATACATCTGTACGCAGCATACCATATCGGCTCAACATACTTCCAACTAGCGGTCGGCAGAATGTTTACAATCAGTGTTCTTGGATACTGCCTTTAACTTTACGTTCGACAACCACACCATCTATTTCTTGGCTTCAGCACAACGCGGCAACCTGAAGATGTTCAAAGAAACGTAACCGATCGTAACACAATAAACGTCTGAAAATGCAACTGGAGTGGTTTCCATTGATCATTAACGGCAATCATTAACATACATAATTTCCGGTGAATACTGATGGTGCAGGATGACATAGAGCGGAGAATGACGGGGGGATGACACGAATCTTTGTGAGATCCTTGCGATTATCAGTCGCCACGTTTGACGTGAAGTGGAACGCAAATTTTAACGAACGGCGGTATACATGTGATTGCCTTGGAGAGTACAAAGCATCTTTCTTCTATGAAACGGAGAATTTAGCTTGTTTATCCGTGCTTATTGCTCTTGAGAGCTGGTGGTAGAAGCAAACATACCAGAGCGAGAGACATTCATATTAAATTAGTGGCCAAATACAGTAATGTACAAACATCGTCGGCGTGCCGGCTGGTTGCTATGCTGTTAGTTAAAGGCCACTTCATAACGAGATAGGAACTACTACGGGCGGAAGGAAATTCATTGCACGAACACAAAGAACGGAGGTTAGCGTGGCGTAACATTGCTTGCTGTTGCAACAGTAGACGAAGAGAAATGTATTTTCGGGTAATGTGCCCTACGCTCATCTCTGTATTTGAAAGATGCACCCATTGTGTTTTTTGTAGGCCCCAGGACGCTTCTGGAAAAGACACGTTTCATTTCGCTTCATAGTGTTACCCTAAGTATTTAAGACATGTAAAGGCTTCCTAAGCTTTACCGTTAATATTGTAATTATACTGGATGTAAACGGTATGAGGCGCCAAAATTATACAGATGGTACATCTCGGTGAGCTTGACAAAGAAGTCTAATGGCATTTCCTTGTATTATGTATTTTTGTATTATTAAAACCTAATGTTCGTAGGATTGATAGTATATGCATTTCTGTTTACGTAGTCAACCGACAGTACACGGCGTACCGAGTTTATTGCCTACAATGACGGGGCGGCCAGAGAAAGGTAACAAGCCGACCAGAGGATTGAAATCATTAGACGTGTACAACGACGTGGTGTGATAATCAGGTGGTACCCAAAAATGGAATGGAAATGGTTTTTGGGTTGTCAAGAATGTGTAATACGCTTTACGTGAATTGAATGCAACCAGTCTGTTTCTCAACAAGTCGATAACGAAGGTCGTAGTAGTAATGACAAGTTAATATCAAACACAATGTATTTCCATTAGTACAAATTCAATCAATTGCCAAGTAGATAGTTGTGCATTAATTACAATCAACTGTTTCACCTTTTCCCGGCAATGCCATAACGGATACTAAATTCACATTATTTTCCTTCTGTACAACAACATCGTAACGAAAAGAAAACCCATTACTTCGTTTACTCTTACACCAATACTACAATAAATGTTCGAAATGACCACCATTCTCTTCTACACATGCTTCATTACGGCGAACCCAGTTTCGTCGCACTCATTCATACACATGCACATTGGTCTTTATGGTATTGGCAGCATCTAAAATCTTCTGTGTCAATTCGTCCACTTTATTAACTGGCTCAGTATAAACAAGTTCCTTCATATGGCCCCAAACGTAAAAACCCAGTGGATTTAAATCAGGGCTGCGTGCTGGCCATTGACGTGGACCCGAACGCCCGATCCATCGTCCTGGAAGTCGACTGTCCAAAAATCTGCGTACTCAGTGACCAATGTGGGGTGCTATGACGTATGCCTAACGGAATGTCTTCTAACAACGTTGGTAACAATATTTCCTCTAGAAACGTTCAGTAATAGTTACCAGTCAAAGGTGCAGGTAAAACATAGGGCCCAATAATGTAATTATCGAGCATACCCGTCCACACATTTACGGAAAATCGTCGCTGAAATTGTGTTGCCTCTACGTGGCGAGGATTGTGTACACTCCACGTGTGCATGTTATGGAAATTAGTTATTCTGTCGCGAGTGAAACACGCTTAATCTGTGGCGAGTATTTTGTTGACAAAATCATGCTGCTCACTGTGTAACAAAAACCACTCTGAGAATTCACGTTATGGAGGGAAATCTTGTTCTTCCAATGCTTGTACGCGTTGAATGTGGTAAGGCCGCAGACGCTCCTTTTGCAAAGTGCTATGAACGACAGTGTGCGATATACCCACGTGGCGGGCGATACTTCTAGTACTCTGAGAAGGATCCTCCTGGGTGCGGTCCATAATTCTTTTCTCAGCTTCCAATGTACGATAGTCGCGTTGTGGGCCTCTGCCTTCTGCGCAGGCCAGTAAATAGCCAGTATCTCTCAATCTAAGGAAATTAAATACGTACTCGTCAGTTGTATTCTGTCATGATGTAACAAAAACGGAAAGCACATCAGAACAGAAGATACGTTCCGCATACGGACGAAAATTTACAAAGGTGCAGACAACGACTGTACTTTATTAAGATGCAAATGCATAATAATCGCATACAAGTAGAGAATTGCAATGACACAAACCTTTGGTGCACAGCAGCAAATGTCTTTCGTGCAGGAAGTCGTCGTTGTGGGAAGCGTCCTCGATAAATTCGTACAGCTGCCCTCGCAACACCTTTTGCCTCGCCATAAATTAAATGCATATCGCATAGTTCCGCTATAGTAAATCTCCTTTCAATCCTAACAGTAAACAGAGTTGCAATAACATCTGCACAGGTTACTAGCCTACGGTCGTCGCTCGGTGTATTACAATGACGTAGCCACTGAGGCCGCAGTTGCCTATGTGTTTACGATCTACGCTCGCGATGTCAATACGCGCAGCGGGCAATAACAGGAACGGATTGCTTACGTACGTGCACGGCCAAGTATCTACTTTTCCAAAACCATTATCCTGAGACGAACTGTTTTTTTTTCTGGGACAACCGTAGGAAATACGTAAACATGTTACTAGACTTTTTTGTCAAGCATTGCGAGATGTGCCATCTGTATAATTTTGGCGCCTTATACCGTTTTCAAGCTGTATAGTAGCTGGTTCCATCACTTTCTTATTTCATTATTTTGCAGTTACTAACATTTAAACAGGGCTGCCATTTATGCCGCAAAGATGAAATAGTTTCTCAATCATTATGCATCTTCATACTATCATCAAACCGAATTGTTTCCCGAAGATAACAATATAGGCAGCCATTAGCAGTTCCCTGTTACATTAATTTAGATATTGTGGAGTTACAAGCCTTGCAATTTACCAACTCTGTTTACAAATTGACTGTAGGCGGTGTTTGATGATACTGGTTGGTTTGTGGGGCGCTCAGTTGCGCACTCATCAGCACCCGTACGAAGTCCCTATTATTACACAGTCCAATTATTTACAAAGTCAAATCTAGCCACTATCATGAACGATGATGATGATTATGAAATGATGAGGACAACACAAACACCCAGTCCCTGGGCAGAGAAAATCCCGAACCCGGTCGGGAATCGAACCCGGGACCCCGTGATCCAGATGCAGCACGCTAGCTACTATACCACGAGCTGCGGGCACTGAAGAAGACTCGTGTTTGTTATGCTTAAACGTGTGACATACTGTGACCTATTATTAAAAAGGTCTGCTACCCAATCGCATATTGGGAAGATTCTTCCTACGATCTATTTTGGTTTTCATTCGAATATGTGGTACAGCGTTGAGGATCTTTCTACAACTTGAACAGTAACCTATGTGTTTGTTTGTATGTACTATTGCAAGATTTGTGTGATAAAGCGAGAAGTGTATCGCACTGTTTTCCCTGATTTCATGCTGATTCTCTGAGAAAAGCTTTTTCCCAATATTGGCCTATAATTATTAGTAGCCGATCTTTTGCCTTTTTTGTAAACAGAAGTGGTTTGCGCTCTTTTCTAATCACGCATGACAGTTCGCTGCACGAGAGGTTCTCGACAAATATGGGACATGAAAGGGAATTAGTGGCCATCGTCTTCTACATCTATATCTACTTGATTACTCTGCTATTCACAATAAAGTGCCTGGCGGAGGGTCCAATGAACCACCTCTCTACTGTTCCCCTCTCGAACGGCGCGCGCTAAAAACCAGCACTTAAATTTTTCTATGCGAGCCCTGATTTCTGTGATTGTGAAGATCATTTCTCTCTATGTAAATGGGTGATAACAGAATGTTTTCACAATCGGAGGAGAAAACTGGTGATTGAAATTTCATGAGAATTTCCTGTCGCAACGAAAAACGCCTTTGTTTTAATGATTGCCACTCCAATTCAGGTAACATGTCTGTGGCACTGTCTCTCCTATTTTGCAATAATACAAAACGAGCTGCCCTTCTTTGTACTTTTTCGATGTCAACCGTCAGTCCCACTTGAGGCGGATCCCAAACCACACAGCAGTACTCCAGAACAGAGCAAACAATCGTGGTGTAAGCAGTCTCTTTAGTAGGTCTGTTGCATCTTCTAAGTGTTCTGCCAATGAATCGCAGTCTTTGGTTTGCTCTAATCACAATATTATCTATGTGATCGTACCAATTTAGGTTATTTGTAATTGTAATACCTAAATATTTAGTTGAATTCACAGCCTTTAGATTTGTGTACTTAACGCGTAATCGAAATTTACGGGATTTCTTTTAGCACTCATGTGAATAACTTCACATTTTTCTTTACTCGGGGTCAATTGCCACTTTTCGCACCACACAGATATCTTATCTAAATCATTTTCAAATTCGTTTTGGTCGTCATCTGATTACTTTACAGCATCATTTGGGCCTGTAATTCAGCGGATCACTCCTGCTTTCCTTTTTGGGTATTGGTAAAATGTAATAGAAATTCCATCAACCCAGGTGGCTTGCTCACTTTGAGGAGTCTTAAATGTTTTTCGATGCTACTGGTGCATTTTCTGACATCGCCTATTTGCGAGGCTGCGCAGTTATCAGATATTAATCTGGTAATGTCTTCGTGCATTTTTAAATGCGAAAATTGATAATTCTGTTTTCATTCTGTTGTCTTCAGTTTAAAGAGAGACATAGTGGAATGCTGAAGCCCCCCCCCCCCCCCCTATACTCTACAACCAGTTATTTCAATATAAAGATAGTGGAGGGAGAGAAGCAAGGAGGTAAAAACTTATCCAAGTAATTATTTAAATGTTCGTTTCTCTACAGCACCCAACTCAGCTACCGAGTATTTTGCGGGTATCATCATACGTAATTTGTGGCACATACTGCAGACTCAGACCGTTACATTATTTACCTTCTGATGCAAAGAGGTACCTCATTCTTCACGTTTTGGCGCATGTTCCACTGAGGTTTTCCTGTGTGAGGAAAATATTGCACCCATTAGTTTACTCTTTAATTCAAATTTTCCGTTTTTTATAGGTTGTGGCCATGTAACTATGAAAGCCCATCTCTTATTCAGTATTTAAGCTGCTGTCTTTGGTTGACTCTTCCATAATCATTTGACACCAATAAACTCCAGGTCTCTTTTATTGTAAAAAATCGTCCCCTAAATCATTGCAGGTTCTTACTATATAATTGGTTTTGAAATATCAAGTCATTATCAATCATTCTATGATGTTCTAGGAGAGCATCCAACACCATGTTCGTTGCTGAAGATGTTTAGTTAATGAGGAGAACGATATACCGCCTTACTTTCTTTATTTTTATGGAACAATTAGTCTGTGTGACCAAATACTCCGTGAATATGTACTGTAAACGTTCTGGTTACAAATAGAGATGGCCTAAAAGTGATCTGTGCTGTCTGACCATTTCAAATTTAATTAATGAAACACGAGTAACTTCGTATGTTTGTAGAGAGACGTTGCTGTTTGCTGAAAGTTCGAGCCCGAGCACCGAATATACGTCAACTGATAGGAAATAAACAGGTGTTAGCGGTACACTAATCCTTTAATTTGCTGTTGTAGATTGTTTCTAAACTGTTTATTACATCGAAATTGCTTCATTTGCTGCTGTCGTCTAATTCGTTCAGTAAACATAGTCCAGCATATCCCATGATCCTCAGTGCTCTATGGAAGATTAAATTGCAATTTATACGTCTCTTTAGAAGCAGAATCTCTCCTTTGTCCTCCACGATAAATCTTAATGTATCCATTAAGGAAGGGTGATGCTATTGATCTCTTTAAGTATGACAAATGAGTTTCGGAAACACGTTGTTCATAACAGGACCGTGATGTCCTTTGTTACTTTTGTGAAACGTGCTTTCATATGATGGAAATCCCACAATTAACCTGGTAACTACACATATCAGGCCTGATACCAGTCCCCTTACGTTTTGGCTACCCAAAATAAGCATGATCTTTGCTGCATGAGATGCATCATCACACGGGATAATACCACTTTACGTACTGGCTGACGTCTTTCAGGGAACAAATAGCCTTGTGTCACCTCCTGTGGTGCTGTCAAGGCGAAAGTAACGTAAGAGGGACGCTTCAGCATCGAATCTTGGCTCATATACACATATTCATGGGCACTCGTAACTCGGCACCCAAAGCTTACTGCTGTTGTCGGCAGAGTTGATGGCGTCGTATCGTTTTTACGACTGGGAGCTATCGTGAATATACTGTCGTTCCGCTGGCTTAGGGGTGAGAGTCCCCACCCCTAAACCTTTCATGTACCGTGACCCAGGCGGTCTGAAGCGCCTTGAGTTCTCGGAACAGCATGCGACCTCTACGTGGATAGGTTATGGTGCGCTGTCTTATAAAATACGTCTGAATCACATCCGGCACCCTTCTCACAATATCTGCGTTATCTTCTTTCCTACTGCCCTTTTTTTGTGCCATTCACCTGTCAGTTCATTCATGGCTTTAGTTCTGTCAAACACTAACAATTTCATTGCTAATGTCCGTTATAGCAGTAAACGAAGCGAAAGAAGAATTGTAAGGAGGAATGAAAGTACAAGGCGAACAAGAAACAATAATAAGGTACGCGGCCGACATAGCCCTTCTAGGCGGACGTAAGGAAGACTTAAACCTGTAGGAAGGAGTCAACAACATACTGGAACGGAATATGGCATAAACAGAGCAAAGAAACAAAGAGAAATAGGAATTAAAGAATAATCACTTTTTAACAGTAAATTTGGGGGCGGCATAGTAGCAGAAAAAGCGAATGAATTATTCTAGCTAGGAAGTAAGATTACTCAATGTGGATGAAGTAATAAAGATATCAGAATACGTCTGCCACATATGAGGAAACATTTCATTAGTGAAAGATTTTTGTTGGTATAAGATATTCATACGGAAATGGGTTCGCAGTGTACTCTTGGACCACAACATTGTATGGAAGTGAAACGTGGACCACCTGAAGACCAGAGAAGAAGAAACTGGAAACATTTTAAAAGTGTTAATATCGATAAACATTATAAAGCGGTTGGACAGATAAAGTGTGGATATGATAACTGGATCGAAAAGCACATTGCACGTAATCAGCAACGGATTTCTTGCAATTGCAAGACAGAGACGGTGAGAAAATAAGTCTATGGAAGAATCTTCCTAGAAGCAGGGACACTTCAGGATTTGCAAACTAGACCACAGAATTTGCAGAATTTATTCGTTACGTAGAGATGAAGGAATTAGCACACGAAGGAAATGAAGTTGAACACCGTGAAACCAATGGTAATACTGATGGCATAAAAAACTGAAAACTTTCATTGATTTGTTGTTGTTGTTTATCTGTGTCCTTTTGTTACGGTTGTCTTACATTACGTAGAACCAATTACTAGCTCGAGGACGTCTTGTAAGATGGAACGAAGGTGGCCAAGTTATTTAAAGTGGGAATAAATAGACCTGTAGAAACTGAAGTGTAGCGTGTTTGAATTACTGAATTTTGAACTACTACCTTGAGGTCTGTTTGTTTTCGGAGATTCAACGAAATTCCAAGGAAAACGGTGTAGGTTAAGTACAGTGTGATTTCCTACTCAGTATTCTCAGTTATCACCAGCACCTAAACTAGTGATGTGGGACTTGTAATTAACCTTGTCTCGCGATTAAGAGAGTGTCTGGCGAAAACCTTGTCTCGCGATTAAGAGAGTGTCTGGCGAACCTTACTAGAAGAATTCAGGAAGATGATCCAAGACTGCAAATGAAATGCTATTTTTTCCGACCGTAGTTCGATTACGTCAATAAATCAAAATCATATATGCTGTATTTCGCCTGTATTGCAACTGTTTTAGTCTACGTGACAACGGCATGTGTGTCTGATATTCGCATGTAGCTTACTTCTCTATAATATTACTAATGAAGTCTCGATGCTTTTTACATCGAATGGGCGGATGAACCGTCACCCTCTATGTTACAGACCGATTCACAGTCATGTAATGCGAAGAAATTTGGGCTGCAATTCACTGCACTGTTATGCAGTCCGTTAATCAGGAACTGTAGCGGTATATAAATGTTTCTTTTCTCGTCACACGCCAAAGGCTGTTCACGGCAATATTCTAAACTAGCATTCCAATAGGCGCGCATTAGCTACCTGGACTCGGTCGGGGGACGGAAGGGGGAGGGAACCACAGGACACAAGACGTATTTCAGTATGCAACAGCTTCTGTTTCAAAATGTATTTAACTTGCAATTAGGTTTTGATAAAACTGTTGCTTAATTTGATTCCTTACTGATTATTGGTGTATGTTGTTGTTGTTGTCTTCAGTCCTGAGACTGTTTTGATGCAGCTCTCCATGCTACTCTGTCCTGTGCTAGCTTCTTCATCTCCCAGAAAACATCGCTCTTGTGCAACGCAGCTAGCTCTTTATTCGCACGAAGTAATGGCCGCTATCGACAGGGGATCTCAAGCTGATTCCGTATTTCTAGATTTCCGGAAAGCTTTTGACACCGTTCCTCACAAGCGACTTCTAATCAAGCTGCGGAGCTATGGGGTATCGTCTCAGTTGTGCGACTGGATTCGTGATTTCCTGTCAGGAAGGACGCAGTTCGTAGTAATAGACGGCAAATCATCGAGTAAAACTGAAGTGATATCAGGTGTTCCCCAGGGAAGCGTCCTGGGACCTCTACTGTTCCTGATGTATATAAATGACCTGGGTGACAATCTGAGCAGTTCTCTTAGACTGTTCGCAGATGATGCTGTAATTTACCGTCTAGTAAGGTCATCCGAAGACCAGTATCAGCTGCAAAGCGATTTAGAAAAGATTGCTGTATGGTGTGTCAGGTGGCAGTTGACGCTAAATAACGAAAAGTGTGAGATGATCCACATGAGTTCCAAAAGAAATCCGTTGGAATTCGATTACTCGATAAATAGTACAATTCTCAACGCTGTCAATTCACCTAAGTACCTGGGTGTTAAAATTACGAACAACTTCAGTTGGAATGACCACATAGATAATATTGTCGGGAAGGCGAGCCAAAGGTTGCGTTTCGTTGGCAGGACACTTAGAAGATGCAACAAGTCCACTAAAGAGGCAGCTTACACTACAGTCGTTGGTCCTCTGTTAGAATATTGCTGCGCGGTGTGGGATCCTTACCAGGTGGGATTGACGGAGGACATCGAAAGGGTGCAAAAAAGGGCAGCTCGTTTTGTATTATCGCGTTATAGGGGAGAGAGTGTGGCAGATATGATACACGAGTTGGGATGGAAGTCATTACAGCATAGACGTTTTTCGTCGCGGCGAGACCTTTTTACGAAATTTCAGTCACCAACTTTCTCTTCCGAATGCGAAAATATTTTGTTGAGCCCAACCTACATAGGTAGGAATGATCATCAAAATAAAATAAGAGAAATCAGAGCTCGAACAGAAAGGTTTAGGTGTTCGTTTTTCCCGCTCGCTGTTCGGGAGTGGAATAGTAGAGAGATAGTATGATTGTGGTTCGATGAACCCTCTGCCAAGCACTTAAATATGAATTGCAGAATAGTCATGTAGATGTACCTACTGCAACCTACATTCTTCTGAATCTGCTTAGTGTATTCATCTCTTGGTCTCCCTCTACGATTTTTACCCTCCACGCTCCCCTCCAATGCTAAATTTGTGACTATTGGTGTATAGTGGAGTAATAATATGACTGATAGGCGACTAAATACAGTATTTTCTGAACTGCAACGTATTTAAATTTCAGTAGATTAAAATGGTTCAAATGGCTCTGAGCACTATGGGACTTAACTTCTGAGGTCATCAGTCCCCTAGAACTTAGAACTAATTAAACCTAACTAACCTAAGGAGAACACAATCATCCATGCCCGAGGCAGGATTCGAACCTGCGACCGTACCGGTCGCGCGGTTCTAGACTGTAGCGCCTAGAACCGCTGGGCCACACCAGCCGGCTAACATCTGAGGTCATCAGTCCCCTAGACTTAGAACTACTTAAACCTAACTAACCTAAGGTCATCACATACACCCATGCCCGAGGCAGGATTCGAACCTGCGACTGCAGCAGAAACGTACCAACGTGAAATTACGGGCAAATATTCAATATTTGACTGCCTGCGACTTGTCATGGTGGAGGAATGGTGCGGTGGTTTTCGAACATGGTACGAACGGTCAGTTATTACTCGATTTCCTAGCATCAATTGCTAGTGTGGGCTCTCGTAGAACGCTAAGTCAGACTCTTTCTGCGGCACAGCCAGAATCTTGCTGCGGCACAGCCTTGGAGCCATATGTCAATGCAGTTCCTTTTTACTTGTGGCGCTTCTTCACTGCGGAAAATATGTCTCCTCGGCTTGACTTGTAAATCAAACCATCTGGTTAGAAGAAAGGAAGATTAGCGTTTGATATTACTTGATGCAGCAATGGCTCAATTGGATAATTATGGAGACCTGTTTAAGGTATCAATCAAGTACTCCCCCTAGGTGGTTTGGAAGAATCTCGCAGGAACTTAATCATGATTCAAAGAAAGTCTTACTGAAAATACCGACAGCCCCGGTGATGAATCACTTTATTTTATATCTGTTTCGATCGTAAATGTTCGTATACTGGCACAGACTCGATCATCTTCGCATTCTCATTCGCAAACAGTCATGACCATTCTCTGTCAAATAAGGTTAATCCTTATTCAGTTTTTTTATCCCTGACAATAAGATTTGCATTTGTTATCATCGAGGACAAAAAATCGTGTTTGATTAGGATGATCTTTTATTGTCGAGGCTGGTTCGAAAAACATTGATACTTTCAACATGATATTATGTAATCGTTCAATAGCTGTGAAGTGCCGCCTATCGTAAATGTTAAATCAGGATTGCGGACGGAGATGAACACTTCAAGCTAGTGTGAATCCAGTGTCTTAAAGATTGAACCACCTTTTTCACTTCCCACTAAGAAAGCCTTAGTTTATAAACTGAGTGGTCGAAGGTTATTGGAAGGCAGTGAGACAGGTGGTGGTCACCGGCTGCTGATGCCTTTGCTATGCATTAATCTCCTTAACAGTCCCGGTAGAAATAGATTCTTGATGCGCAACATTGTAAGTGGCGGCGATCATGCAGTACACCACCGTGGCTCAACGGAGGCGACGTGAAGGCAATTCGTCAAACACTTGTGATCATCCTGTGCGCCGGTATACGCATGTGGACACATTGTCTCAGTGATAGTAAAGAGCCACCCTAGTCACTGTTGACTTCGGAAACTCGAATCCTTGTGAGATCTCCGGTATGTTATGATTTTTACTTCTTACATCGATTATTGTACGACGTTTGAAGTCGGTTAACTCTCGGCATGTTGTCATGTTCATTAAACGCCTGTCTGTAATAGAGTGCTTAGATGTCGGGTCAATATATAAAAGGCGTATGTAGGCGCAAAATGCGGGCATTGCACACGGTGCATTCTCAAAACAATGGGAAAATTCTTCCAGTGACTTTGCGGCCCTCACCTTATATCAAACGTCAGTTTTATATCGTCTGAAGTAATATTTGTTTCTCTTCTGGTGGGGCGATACCGGTTACAAAATATTCTAACGCAAGTGTGCCTTTGTGAAGTTATAATCGTGTATCTGATTGACATTTAAATGGTTCAAATGGATCTGAGCACTATGGGACTTAACTGCTGTGGTCATCAGTTCCCTAGAACTTAGAACTACTTAAACGAAACTAACCTAAGGACATCACACACATCCATGCCCGAGGCAGGATTCGAACCTGCAACCGTAGCGGTCGCGCGGGTCCAGACTGTAGCGCCTAGAACCACTCGCCCACTCCGGCCGGCGACATTTGATGACGTGTGATGTATACTGGTGAGTCGAAACGTAAGAGCAGTGTCCGCCACGAGACTGAATGCCTTCCAATGGCGTTACGTCGGCTTGACAGGGTAAGGAAAGTATGTAAGCAGAGCAGAAACAAATTATAAATCATTCTACCGACGATGCGAATTGCAAATTGAGTAAACGTTGCTTACATCAGAGGGTTTCTAAGGGAAGACTGTTATTTTCGGGTGCCTTGGAACTAGCATCCCGGAAAATGAGAAGATAATCATCTCACAGTCATGAGGATCTAAGAAAAGTTCTTGAAGGACGTTGAAACGATGAGCAGGCGACAAGGTGGTGGACTGAGGTCAGAGGCTTGAGCGCCGTATAAAGCAGGATAGACGGCGATCTGTGACTGATCTGACGACAGCGTATAACGCCGGTGCAGGCAGAAGTGCTTCGGAGCACACCGTGCAGCGCACGCTGCTGAAATGGGGCTGCGCAGCAGACAGTCGCTACGTTTTCCCACACTGGGCCAACATCGCCAATTAAGATTGCAGTGGGCACGAAATCATCGGGGTTGGTCCATTGATCAATAGCAATTTGTCTTCTGTTCGCAAAAATCGTATTTTTTCTTACACGAGGTCGATGGTCGTTTCAGAGTATGTTTTATCGGGGAAGTGTGGAAAAACAAAGATTGGCGTCGTGAGCGGAAAAACAAGTTTAATTTCTCAGTTGAAGTTCACACAAGATCTGAATACAAACACTGTCAGATACTAAGTCCCTATCAAAAGCTGGCCGCGGTGGTCTCGCGGTTCTATGCGCGCAGTCCGGAACCGTGCGACTGCTACGGTCGCAGGTTCGAATCCTGCCTCGGGCATGGATGTGTGTGATGTCCTTAGGTTAGTTAGGTTTAAGTAGTTCTAAGTTCTAGGGGACTAATGACCACAGCAGTTGAGTCCCATAGTGCTCAGAGCCAACCCTATCAAAAACATACATTACTACCAGTGCAAGTCTCTATATGTCCGTAGTTACAAAGCGGGAGTCCAAAAGACTTCACAAGACTGCAATTTGACTTTGCTCTGCCGTCCGTGGCGGGGCGTACGCTTTCAACTAGTCGGGGCGCGCAGGATTACACAGGCTGCCGGTGAGGCCGCGGTGGCGTGGCATGGCGTAATTGGCCCGTAGTCAGTAAATTGTTATTTTCCGTATGTACGCCGGCTGGCATTGCTGCGGTTACCGCGGAAGCGGCTTAAGGTTGGTCGCGCCTGCGCTGTTATGGGACGGTGGTGTCACCGCCCGTCGGCCGTGAGCTGAACGCCGTCTGATTCCTGACTGCGAAACGCTGTGCGCCACGGTGGGGGTCGTTGATGATACTGCATAATATGCCCCATCCTAGTCAAAATTGCACAAAACATTCACCGCACCATGAACGCAGTCACAGGGACTATGTGGGAGATTCAACTACACCTGCGTGAGAGCTGCGGAAGTAATCAAGAGCAACGTGACAGCTGTGGACTACATGAATGCCGTTGCGGGCTACCTTCAGCCCTTCAAGCTCGATGTCTTCCGCTATGGTTCTGGCATCTTTCAGCAGGATGACTCCCCATGCCAAAGGTCGGAATCGTACTGAATTGGTATGACGAGCATGATAGTGAACTCATGTTGATGTCTTGTCCACCAAATTTGCCTGATCTGAACGCGATGGAACTCATCTGGGTGGACACCGGGCACCAGATCTGCACTCGCAAACTACCAGCTCGTAATTTACAGGAGACTGCCTGGACATCTCATGCCACGCACCTCCGGTAACCTATCAAGAGTGTCGGAGATATGTCACATCGCTGCTGTAATGCGTTGGTAAGGTGGGACCAACACTTTGTTGAGTAGGTGGTTGTGATGTTTTGGCTCATCAGTGTATTTGTTACTTTAAATATTACAACTTTTTTGGTATTACAATTCAATTTTTTGTCAAGTAGAATAAAAAGTAAGAGGAGGTATGCATTCTGGGAGACAGTTATCGTTAGCGAAGTGACAACGGGCGGGCAGAAGAGAGGGTCGCGGGTCGCAGTGTCCGGCAACCCGGAACCTGCACGAGCTCCTCGTTAGCAGCGTAATCGCCGGCGACGGCTGATGTACATCCCCGGGGGCCGGAGAAGAATGGCCGGCCTGGAGAGAGGCCTGCGTCCGCGCCTGCGCCGTGATGGGCCCGGCACTTAGCCGGTCATCAGTCTGAGTTAGGCCGCGCCACTCCACCCACGTCCCCATAACGCCGCTGCCGAACCCATGCGCCTCACGTGCCGCCACCTGCCTCTTGCTGCGGCCCACGTGCATTGTTTCTAAACGCTCGTTTCGCGGCTGGAGGCATCTTCTTGCAACGGCTGTTCGTTTTCTTTAAACATGCCATATACTTGTTCCTAGAAGTGTTATCAAACTACCGAAGAAAACACGAGCATTAATGGTGTGGGTTCTTTTGCTATATCATTCTGCCACTTTACGACAATAACAATAATGTCGCTGACTGCAACGGCCTGGTACAAGTCTTTCAACTGGGTGCCATCTCAGCGACTTGCATGTCACTGAGCCAACGCCACCAGGTGCAGGACCGTACTGACTATGTGGCGAGATCGGTTCCTGCCAAGGGCGCAGGTACAAGAGAGAGCAAAAACTGAGGAAGAAGATCTAATAATTAACCGTGGATACACATGAATTCTCCTACCGCTCGTGTTCCTAGAATTTGTTTACGAGTAGTAGATTGTAAACGGTGTCATTTCGTGCAAGTAGCATCCTAATGAAACGTCTACTTCGTAACAGCTATTTATGGATCACAAGGGTCTGCGAGCGGATACTGAAGCAAATATGACCTTTTGAACGAAAGCTTACTACATTTGTCCATTTCTGCCGACCGAGGACTGGTGCGAGAAACGATAGAAGAGGAAGCAACCGAAAAAGATGATTTATACTGAGGTGGCAGAAATCATGGGATACCTCCTAACAACGTGCGGGACCTCCTTTTGTCCGGTGTAGTGCACAAATCTACGTGGCATGGACTCAAAAATTCGGCGGAAGTCCCCTGCAGATATACTGAGACATTCTGCCTCTATAGCAGTCCATAATGCGAAAGTGTTGCCGGCGCAGGATGTTGTGCACGAATTGATCTCTAGATTATGTGCTATAAATATTCGATGGGATTCATGTCGGGTGATCTGGGTACTCACATAAAAAAAATGGTTAAAATGGCTCTGAGCACTGTGGGATTTAGCTTCTGAGGTCCCCTAGAAGTTAGAGCTACTTAAACCTAACTAACGTAAGGACATCACACACATCCATGCCCGAGGCAAGATTCGAACCTGCGACTGTAGCGGTCGCGGGGTTCCAGACTGTAGCGCACAGAACCGCTCGGTCACTCCGGCCGGCTTTTAGCCCAATCATTCGCTCGAATTGTCCAGAATGTTCTTCAAACTAAACGCGAACAATTGTGGTCCGGAGAAAATGACATCCTTATTTGAGAACATGAAGTCCGTGAACGGCTGCAAATGGTTTCCAATAGCCGAAAATGACTGTTTCCAGTCAATGAGCGGTTCAGTTGGACCAAAGGACCCAGTACATTTCATATAAACACAGTCCATGAAATTATGGAGCCACCATCAACTTGCACAGTGCCTTGGTCCATGGCTTCTTGATGTCTGTGCCACACTCGAACGCTGCCAATAGCTCATACCAACGGAAATCGCGACTCATCTGATCACGCCACGATTTTTCAGTCTTCTACGGTTCAAACAATATGGTCACGAGCCCAGGAGAGGCGCTGCAGACAAAGTTGTGCTGTTAGCAGGGGCACTCGCGTAGGTTGTCTGCTGCCGTAGCCCGTTAATGCCAAATTTCGCCACACTGTCCTAACGGCTACGTTCGTCGCACGTTCTACATCGATTTCTGCCGTTATTTCACACAGTGTCGCTTGTCTGTTAATGCTGACAGCTGTACGCAAACGACGCTGCTCTCGGTCGTTAAGACTGTCGACCACTGCGTTGCCTGTGGTGAGAGGTAACGCCTGAAATTTAGTATTTTCGGTATATTCTTGACACTGTGGATCCCGGAATTTTGAAATCTCTACCGATATCCGAAATGGAATACCCCATGCGTCTAGCTCCAACTATCATTCCGTCTTCAAAGTCTGTTAGTTCCCGTCGTGCGGCCATAGCACGTCGGAAACTTTATCCCACGATTCACCTTGGAAGAAATACCAGCTCTGCTAATGCTCTGTCCTTTCGTATCTCGTGTACGCGGTAGTATGCGATACTACCGCCATCTTTATATGTGCGTATCGCTGTACCATTACATTTTGTCACCTCAATGTGTGTGATACAGTGGTACATTTAATTCGTGATGTGTTATATTTTTCATCAATATAGGTCATTCACGTGATATTTTTGAATTACGCAACACTTTTTTATTGGACCTATTTACGAAATAATTACATAATTTGCTAAATGTGCGTAGAAAACAGAACGGTAATTTTACGACAGAAGTTGGGATGGCCGGAAGATTTGGCGGTTCTGCCAGTAGCGCAGGATCACCTCGATACGGCTCTGCCCAGCTGTTCCCAGGTGGTCATCCATCTCACTACCAAACAGTCCCGACACTGCTTCACTCTAGTGATCGAGCGAGAGCCGGTTTATCCAACGCGACAAGGCCGTTGGTACCTAAAGATACGGAAACGTTACTTAAAATTCCATAACCTCCATGCATGCAGCTTCTGATGATAATATTCCAGAAGAATGCAAATTCGGAGGATGAACAGAACGGAAATAATGGGTTAAAACTGTGGAGAGAGGTTCATACATACAGTCATAGAGGCCCTCTTGTTTGAAATGGTCAGTTTTTCTTGGGTCATCACTGCTCTAACTTGTTTGATGTAGTCCATTATGGCTTCCATTCTTCTGCTAAATTCTTCATCTGAGAGTAGCACTTTCATCAAAGTCTTCGATTACCTGCAAGATATACTGCTGTTTCTGTCGCATATCATGAAAGTTATGACCTGCTGTCTTAATCAAAATCCTGTCATCCTGTCAGTTCTTGTAGTCAGCGTTTTCCGCATTACTTTCCTCGGTGATTCTGCGGAGAGCCACCTCTTTTCTTATCAATCCGGTCGATTTTCAAGTTCTTTCTGTATCATTACATGACAACGAATGCTACTCTCTTCTTTTCGGTTTTCCCACATTCCATAATTCTCTTCGATGCAGTACTGGACGTTCGCAGAAATTTCTTCATCAAATTAAGGCCTATGTTTTGTACATCTAGACTTCATTTAGCGAGGAATTATTGTTTTGCCTGTGCCTGTCTGCTTCTTACTTACATCCTCGTCGCTCCGTTCGTCATGGGTTTCTTCCAGAGTAGCAGAATGCCTTAACTTCTTCTACAACGTGAGATATTAAATTTATCGTGAAACTCGTTGTTACTTTCGTCTTTCTTTCGTTTACTCTCATTCCAAACTATTCATTCCATTGAACAGAAATTTTTATTCTTCGTTACTTTTACTGTGGGAATCACAATCGTCACCGAATTTCATGATTTATACCCTCTCACGCTGAACTTTAATCATATTTTCGATCGTTCTTTTCTCCCATACCTTCTTTGCTGTACAGGTTGAAGAATAGGGGAGGAAGATTGCATCCCTGTCTTAAGCTCTTTGTCTTCCATTCTTTAATGTTCCTCTTGATTCTTGTACATATTGTTTACTGACGAGCAACCCGGCCTTTCGCAGATATTTATTCATTCCAAGCTATCTCCTCCTCCTTCTCCTCCCTCTGTCGGTCCATCCCTTCCTCCTCCAACTCCTCCTTCCCGATCTCTGTCCATCTTCTGCTCCCACTTTCTCTGCCTGTCTTCTGCCCCTTATCTGCGTCCCTTTCCTTCTGCCCACTCTCTCTGTTTACCTTTTCCTCCCCCTCTCTCTATTAATTCCCTGTCTGTCCATCTTCCACTTGCTCTCACTATTCATCCCCTCCTCCCTTCCCTATCTCTCCCTCCCTCTCTCTCTTTCTCTCTGTCCATCTCCTCCTCTCCCTTCTCTGACGGGTTCCTCCTTCCTCCTCTCTCTGTCTATCTCCTCACAGCCTCCTCCCCCTTCTCTTCCCATCACAACGCTAAAAAACCTCTTTGGTAAAATGATTGTTTCGGTGCAATGCTCCCTCTGGCGACATGTCTCATACACTAAACAGAACAAATAATAGACAAAGTGCACTTCATACTTTTAAAAGCGTTGCACGTCAACTAAATACAGGAAACAAGCAGATCACTTTCGAACATTTTTACGTCACCCAATTTCGTACACGCCTCCAATTGTGAAGTACTCCTTTACACTCCAATAAAATCATGTGGTATTACAATAGGGCAGTGTATGGATTAAAACAAATCTGCTGCGAAAAGTCAGAGAGGCTTAGCATTATCTGATGGAATTTCATACTGTGTAGTGAGGTCACTGAGGGTGTAGTGACTTTCTGCAGTCCAGCTGTACACGCCATCCGTAATCTTCTTGTCGGTGCTGTTCGGCTGGAGCGTATTCACGTCAGGGGTAAACTTAACATGCTATCAACAATTTCGTTAGGTAGAATCACTTTTGTCGCACCTCACTAGGTATTCCTCCTATCGTCGTAGGTTAGAGAAGCTGTTTCTGTCTCGTCAACTTCTGCCCCTTATCTGCGTGATGGCCAGAGATGAACAATTGGTTTGTCTCTGTGGTAAATAAACAGCGATCGTCTGCCTTCATTACTGCGCTACATTATGAACATATTGATGTAAGACGGAACCTCTAGCGATACTGTGGCGACCGTGTCGCCTATCAAATCATCTAAATCTACATCTACATACATACTCCGCAATCCACCATACGGTGCGTGGCGGAGGGTACCTCGTACCACAACTAGCATCTTCTCTCACTGTTCCACTCCCAAACAGAACGAGGGAAAAATGAATGCCTCTATGCCTCTGTACGAGCCCTAATCTCAATCTTATTTTATCTTTGTCACGTATTCTTATACGTCGTATTTGTCCAAGTGCTCTCTTAGATATCTTGTTGGAATAAAACAGAAAAAAATCTCTCAGTGGAACTAAATAATTCAGAAGAACAATGAAAACAATTAGACTTCTCCGCTCTCGGTGCAAGAACTTAACAGAAGGTCAGCATCTTGCCATGCTATTCTTCTACGTGAAACTGAGTCGGCGTCCTCATTGGTGAACCGGAATAAGGTTCAATGAGCTGCGACAGAGTCTCTTTTAAACAAACTCTGATCCTGGAGGTGTAATATTTCTTCCTTTATTTATTGTCTGTGATCACAGATCCGAGGATTGACTGAAGTCGATAGTGCGAGGGCAATATTTTGTGACTATAGAACTGGAAAGAAGGAAAGAAATAAAGGAATGAAAGCTTTATTTGTGAGAACCATTGAAAAAGTCTCTCTTTTTCTCGGCGATCTATTTGAGTGAACTCTGCTACCAATATGCACACTGAAGTTTTCGAAGTCCCTAGGTGCACTTAACATAGTAGAGCTATCCTTTGTAATGTCTGTATCACGGCTGCTTTCATTTCGTTGTCAACTCGCTCCGACGGGGTACAGTTTGTAGGTACTGGCGATTCTTGCAAGTAGTCGAATGCCATTATGTCTGCGTGTATATTGTCACAGATACCATTCGCCATGTCAGCGCTGATTCGGTGATTGTCGTAGGAGAAATGAGGCATTTTAGAAATAATTCATAAATGACTGATTTTTAACGCACTCCGTAATTGACCTATGAACACTAAACGAAAGTTACTGATTTTGAATGTAATCTTCGTATTTCCGGGAAAAGCTAAAGTCTATATTCATTTTCTTAGGAGCTGTCATGAACGTGTATGATATTTTTCTGCTCTACTCAGCTTCGAAGCTTTACGGATTGAGAAGATGTGACTGCGTTTTATCTTGAGAGTTCAATTAGATTTATATACCTTATAAGACAACCAAATGTAAACCTTCGTTGTCCACTGAGAGATTTGATCAATAGCTTGGATAATGGATTATCTCCTTCACACAAAACAGTGTGGTTAAGATGACACCATTAATCTTTTAATAACACTGTAGAGTAGATATGATAAACGCTGGATGCTTATATCAAAAGCGAACTTGCATTTTCTTGTGTTTCAACAGCTTAACAATTTATTGTAAAGATGGAAGGTATAAAGGTTAGAATTTGACATCGAAGGCATTACAGACTGACGATAACTGAAGGAATTTGCAGCAGTTGTTTTGAGGAAACCATCCCGGTTTTCGCAGGAAGTGACCTTTAAAGATAAAACCAGAAAGGAAATACGAAACACCCCACGCTCTTCTGAATAAATATTTTTTTGCCATCGATTTTTGTGCCGCCACTTCTGATTATTACCCAATTACATTGTCAGCGCTTTAAACAAAATTTGCTTTCAGAACAGATTCAAAAAAAAAAATAATGAAATAAAAAAATGAGAAAATTGTTTTTCTGCAACGCAGATCGGAAGGGGGGTTGGTTACGCGTGCAAGTGCTCTACTGTCTGAGCAACCCAAGGCTAAGGTCCCGAGTTCGAGTCTCTGTCCGGCACACAGTTTTAATCTGCCAGGAAGTAACATAGGAAGCAATAAAACCACTTTGTCAATCGCTATAACTGAAGGGCAACGTTCATTAAGTTGCTCGACAAGGAATGTCGCGCCGCATATACTCGTAGCACTGAAAACTCCAAGTCCCCAGATATGCGAATAAGTTGCAAACGGAATGTGTAAGGTAAGTCACATGAAGTTGACGAACACAGCTAGACTTGAATGACTGCCTATGTTCATGTTGGGCGTCGCGCGCACAGACCTCAGTTCATGTTGGGCGTCGCATTCGCAGACCGGTTACATATTCCAGCAAGAGATTTCGTCAGACGCAATGATCACAGATTCATGAATCAAACTGTAAATGGCAAGGCTTAAAGCAGAAGGGCATCGACCAAGTCTCACAGGAAATCTCCTTTATTTGTACAAGAATAGGGTTCTATTTTTCGGTAAGTTAGGCTGTGAGTAGTTAGGGAAACTTATACTTCAGGGCTGTATAGGTGTAGCTGCATACTGCCATGATATTTCTCTTTGCGTTCTGGACCACCATGTGTGATGAAGGATTATGGCCATCTCTCTCTGCCGATTGGGAGAGATGGCCATACCATCTTCGGAATAATTACCCACCCTCTAAAGCTTAGTTACTTCTTACATTATAAGGAAAACAACATTTTTTTTTGCAGTGCCAATTAAGTACGGTTCCATGATTATTTATACTAAAGACAGATGAAGAGAAGAAGTCTTCAAACAGCTATTAATAAAGTAATAAATAGTTACTTATAAGGGAACCTCCCATCGCACCCCCCTCAGATTTAGTTATGAGTTGGCACAGTGGATAGGCCTTGAACAACTGAACACAGATCAATCGAGAAAACAGGAATAAGTTGTGTGGAACTACGAGAAAAATAAGCAAAGTATACAAACTGAGTAGCCCATGCAAAACAAAAGCAACATTCAGGAGAATATGAGCTCAGGACCGCCGTGGTCCCGTGGTCAGCGTGAGCAGGTGCAGAACGAGAGGTTCTTCGTTCAAGTCTTCCCTCGAGTGAAAAATAAAAATTTTTATTTTCAGACAATTATCAAAGTTCAGGCACAACTTCGCTCTCCAAAATTCCAGGACATGTTCAGATTTGCTTGGACTAATGTAGGGTTTGACGATCTACACACGGAAAAATTTGAAAACGTTAAAAACATATGTTTTGATAGAACACAGGGAAAACTATGCGACTGTGAAACTGTTGCATTCATTTGTTGCAGTTTATGTGACCAACTCTTATGTTTGCATCACTTTTTGGGAGTGATTATCATATCCACAAGAAAACCTAAATCGGGCAAGGTAGAAGAATCTTTTTTTCCATTCACCAAGCGTACAAGTTGGTTGGGTCGATAACGTATTCCTGTCATGTGACGCACGTGCCGTCACCAGTGTCGTATAGAATATATCAGACGTGTTTTCCTGTGGAGGAATCGGTTGACCTATGATCTTGCGATCAAATGTTTTCGGTTCCCATTGGAGAGGCACGTCCTTTCGTCTACTAACCGCACGGTTTTGCGGTGCGGTCGCAAAACACAGGCACTAAATTTATTACAGTGAAAAGAGACGTCAATGAACTAACGGACAGATCATAACTTTGCGAAAATAAAGTAAGTAAACTTTTCACTCGAGAGAAGACTTGAACCGAGGACCTCTCGTTCCGCAGCTGCTTACGCTAACCACGGGATCACGGCGCTCCTGAGCTTACACTACCCTTCATGTTTGCCTATGTTTTGCATGCACTACTCAGTTTGTATATATTGCTTATTTTTTTCATAGTTCCACACAACTTCTTCCTGTTTTCTCGTTGATCTGTGTTTAGTTTTTCAAGGCCTATCCACTCATAACTAAATCTGAGGGGAGTGCGATGGGGAGGTTCCCTTGTTAGTTACAAAAGGTTTATAGAGTTTAATATTACAAGCACAACACTAGAGCGAAAAATAAAAACCGGCTGTGATTCAAAACTGCAATGTGTCCGCGTTTCTGCTTGGGTTTAGCCAAAGAGGAATGACTTGCGTGATTTCCTATAATTTTCACTACAAAACTTTCCTTTAACATGCAGTACAATAGAAACAAGTTAATATTGGAGAACTCTTTTAATAAGATTTCCTCTTTGTTTCCAAAGTGTTTTTCCAGCTGGCTATCTATCCCTCTCTTGTCAGGCTATCTACACCTGGTACACGGTTGAGATGGCGAAGTGTTACATAATTTTAAAAAATCGTAGTTTGATTTAAATTTGCCCTAACTTCGTGAATGAAATCTTGATTTGTCTTTTGTTGTTGTTGTTGTGGTCTTCAGTCCTGAGACTGGTTTCATGCAGCTCTCCATGCTACTCTATCCTGTGCAAGATTCTTCATCTCCTAGTACCCACTGCAACCCACATCTTTCTGAATCTGCTTAGTATAGTCATCTCTTGGTCTCCCTCTACGATTTTTACCATCTACGCCGCCCTCCAATACTAAATTGGTGATCCCTTGATGTCTCAGAACAAGTCCTACAACCGATCCCTTCTTCTGGTGAAGTTGTGCCACAAACTTATCTTCTCCCCAATCCTATTCAATACTTCCTCATTAGTTATGCGATCTACCCATCTAATCTTCAGCATTCTTCTGTAGCACCACATTTCGAAAGCTTCTACTCTCTTCTTGTCCAAACTATTTATCGTCCATGTTTCACTTCCATACGTGGCTACACTCCATACAAATACTTTCAGAAATGACTTCCTGACACTTAAATCTATACTCGATGTTGACAAATTTCTCTTCTTCAGAAACGCTTTCCTTACCATTGCCAGTCTGCATTCTACATCCTCTATACTTCTACCATTATCAGTTATTTTGCTCCCCAAATAGCAAAACTCCTTTACTACTTTAAATGTCTCATTTCCTAATCTAATACCCTCAACATTACCCGACGTAATTCGACTAATTTCCATTATCTTCGTTTTGCTTTTGTTGATGTTCATCTTATATCCTCCTTTCAAGACACTATCCATTCCGTTCAACTGCTCTTCCAAGTCCTTTGCCGTCTCTGACAGAATTACGATGTCATCGGCGAACCTCAAAGTTTTTATTTCTTCTCCATGGATTTTAATACCTACTCTAAATTTTTCTTTTGTTTCCTTTACTCCTTGCTCAATATACGAATTGAATAACATCGGGGAGAGACTACAACCCTGTCTCACTCCATTCCCAACCACTGCTTTCCTTTCATGTCCCACGACTCTTATAACTGCCATCTGTTTTCTGTACAAATTGTAAATAGTCTTCCGCTCCCTGTATTTTACCCATGCCACCTTCAGAATTTGAAAGAGAGTATTCCAGTCAACATTGTCAAAAGGTTTCTCTAAGTCTACAAATGTTAGAAACGTAGGTTTGCCCTTCCTTAATCTAGCTTCTAAGATAAGTCGTAGGGTCAGTATTGCCTCACGTGTTCCAACATTTCTACGGAATCCAAACTGATCTTCCCCGAGGTCGGCTTCTACTAGTTTTTCCATTTGTCTGTAAAGAATTCGCGTTAGTATTTTGCAGCTGTGACTTATTAAACTGATTGTTCGGTAATTTTCACATCTGTCAACATCTGCTTTCTTTGGGATTGGAATTATTATATTCTTCTTGAAGTCTGAGGGTATTTCGCCTGTCTCATACATCTTGCTCACCAGATGGTAGAGTTTTGTCAGGAGTAGTTCTCCCAAGGCCGTCAGTAGTTCCAATGGAATGTTGTCTACTCCGGGGCCTTGTTTCAACTCAGGTCTTTCAGTGCTTTGCCAAACTCTACACGCAGTATCGTATCTCCCATTTCATCTTCATCTACATCCTCTTCCATTTCCATAATATTGTCCTCTAGTACATCGCCCTTGTGTAGACCCTCTATATACTACTTCCACTTTTCTGCTTTCCCTTCTTTGCTTAGAACTGGGTTTCCATCTGAGCTCTTGATGTTCATACAAGTGGTTCTCTTATCTCCAAAGGTCTCTTTAATTTTCCTGTAGGCAGTATCTATCTTCCCCCTAGTGAGATAAGCCTCTACATCCTTACATTTGTCTTCTAGCCATCCCTGCTTAGCCGTTTTGCACTTCCTGTCGATCTCATTGTTGAGACGTCTGTATTCCTTTTTGCCTGCTTCATTTACTGCATTTTTATATTTTCTCCTTTCATCAGTTAAATTCAATATTTCTTCTGTTGCCCAAGGATTTTTACTATCCGTCGTCTTTTTACCTACTTGATCCTCTGCTGCCTTCACTACTTCATCCCTCAAAGCTACTCATTCTTCTTCTACTGTATTTGTTTCCCCCATTCCTGTCAATTGCTCCCTTATGCTCTCCCTGAAACTCTGTACAACCTCTGTTTCTTTTAGTTTCTCCATGTACCATCTCCATAAATTCCCACCTTTTTGCAGTTCCTTCAGTTTTAATCTACAGTTCATAACCAATAGATTGTAGTCAGAGTCCACATCTGCCCCTGGAAATGTCTTACAACTTAAAACCTGGTTCCTAAATCTCTGTCTTACCATTATATAATCTATCTGATACCTTTTAGTATCTCCAGGCTTCTTCCATTTGTTTTATTCTTTTATGATTATTGAACCAAGTGTTACCTATGATTAAGTTGTCCTCTGTGCAAAATTCTACCAGGCGGCTTCCTCTTTCATTTCTTTGCCCCAGTCCATATTCACCTACTACGTTTCCTTCTCTCCCTTTTCCTACTACCGAATTCCAGTCACCCATGACTATTAAATTTTCATCTCCCTTCACTATCTGAATAATTTCTTTTATTTGATCATACATTTCTTCAATTTCTTCGTCATCTGCAGAACTAGTTGGCATATAAACTTGTACTTCTGTAGTAGGTGTGGGCTTCGTATCTATCTTGGCCACAATAATGCGTTCACTATGCTGTTTGTAATAGCTTACCCGCATTCCTAATTTCTTATTCATTATTAAACCTGCTCCTACATTACCCCTATTTGATTTTGTGTTTATAACCCTGTAGTCACCTGACCAAAAGTCGTGTTCCTCCTGCCACCGAACTTCACTAATTCCCACTATATCTAACCTTAACCTATCAATTTCCCTTTTTAAATTTTCCAACCTACCTGCCCTATTAAGGGATCTGACTTCCACGCTCCGATCTGTAGAACGCTAGTTTTCTTTCTCCTGATAATGACGTCCTCCTGAGTAGTCCCCGCCCGGAGATCCGAATGGGGGACTATTTTACCTCCGGAATATTTTACCCAAGAGGAAGCCATCATCATTTAATCATACAGTAAAGCTGCATGCCCTCGGGAAAAATTACGGCCGTTCGCAGTACCAACACAGCAAGGCCGTTTTGGTTATTATTACAAGGCCAGATCAGTCAATCATCCAGACTGTTGCCCCTGCAACTACTGAAAAGGCTGCTGCCCCTCTTCAGGAACCACACGTTTGTCTGGCCTCTCAACACATACCCCTCCGTTGTGGTTGCACCTACGGTACGGCTATCTGTATCGCTGAGGCACGCAAGCCTCCCCACCAACGGCAAGGTCCATGGTTAACGTCTTTTATGAAAATATAAAGGAATATACATAAATTTCCCAGCGTTTTTAGTGTATTGAGATTTAATACCGGCATGTCAAAAAATCATGGCTATTAACCCCTTTTTTTACCCTATCTGTTCTCGAAAGTAACTATACGCAAGATGGCGTTAAGTCAGCAGAAAAACGTTTTGAGGAGCAGAATTAAAATCCCTGTCTAGCCGCCGTGAGATGTTTCCCTAAATCGAATAATATGAATATCAATAAAGTTTTTCGAATAGAACACAGCCAATTTTCCTTCCTATCCGTGGCCATTCTGGACTTGAACTCGTTCTCTAATGACCTCCTGGTCGACGTGTCGTTGACTCCAAACCTTCGTTATTTCCTTTTTGCTGTGCATTCTTCCTTCATTCTACACTGAATGCCTACAATTGTTGATGAAGGTGGTTTTCTGGTCTAGAAGTTCCAAAAATTCGTTTTTTATTGCATATTTCGATACCTCATATTATGAAGAAAAAGTGGTGGGAACTGTATTGTCCGTAAACTATTGCATGTAATCGAAATACACGATCATTCGACCGGCAGTCCTGCGTCGTCGAAAGCCTACGGACGGCGCTCGGAGGCAATTAGACTTGTATACGACGATGTATCGCATGACAGTTTACTGAAAAGATGTGTTGGCGCTAACACTCAAAATTCCAACGACCCGATAAATTCGTTGATTTGGACGCTTTCCCCAAAGCACACATATTTCGGTACAGAAGTAGTCGAAATCGCAAACAATTTGGCTACAGTTATCTTCATCAGACTCGCACAGGCAATGAGTGTCATGGGCATTCAACTTGGCGTTCGAATTTTGCAGAAGGCGCAACGCGGACAGCATTTTAAACTTACAGCACCGCGCCTACGGTCAGTAAAGAAGCCGTATCTGCGACCCGGGACAAGGAAGCGTGTGAGAACGAAATTACAATATAGTGGAAAGCTTAATAGGTGCCCCTGGCATCGTAGACTAATGGTAAATCCCAAAAAACTGACGGAATCCCTTTACAAAACTTTAAACGCGATTTCTTAAGAGTCACATTTTTTGTTGGCTGTTTGGACTGCCGAAAAATTGCTTATCAACTTTTGTAGAGAATTTACCTGGCTGTGATTAGAACCGCTAAATGTCAAACAATTTTCAAAATATCAATTTTTATGTACATCTGAATGCCCAAAAAAGACGATTTTTCAGAGGTTCTGGCCATAGCTACACTCTTCATTTTAATATTTTTTTCGTCTACTCTGATTTAAGACCACCCAGTTATCTGAACCATGTCCACCAGCCAACCGCAGCAGAGCGTGCATTACGACTTTAGGCGCCATTTTGTTTAACGCACCCGTAATACTTTTGGACAGAAAAAGTTTTTAATGCAGGTAAAAGATAGATGACAGTGAACCGATAGTTCTGTACTGACAAGTTACTTTGTAACTGCAATATATGATCTGAAGATGGGCAGCTAGCCTAAAACCAATCATTGAAAATATAAAATAGCGATCAAAGACGGAAATGCCATATTTTTATTTTTAGTAAACGATAGATGAATAGAAGAATATAAGCATTGTTTAACTTACACTATGTGATCAAAAGTCTCCGGACACCTGGCTGAAAATGACTTACAAGTTCGTGGCGACCTCCATCGATAATGTTGGATTTCATTATGGTGTTGGCCCACCCTTAGCCTTGATGACACCTTCCACTCTTGCAGGTGCTGGAAGGTTTCTTGGGGAATGGCAGCCCATTCTGTACGGAGTGCTGCACTGAGGAGTGGTATCCATGTCGGTCGGTGAGGCCTGACACGAAGTCGGCGTTCCAAAACATGCCAAAGGTGTCGTATAGGATTCAGCTCAGGACACTGTACAGGCCAGTCCATTACAGGGATGTTGTTGTCGTGTAACCACTCCGCCACAGGCCGTGCATTATGAACCGGCGCTCGATCGTGTTGAAAGATGCAATCGCCATCCCCGAATTGCTCTTCAACAGTGGCAAGCAAGAAGGTGCTTAAAACATAAATGTAGGCCTGTGTGTGACATTGCCACGCAAAACAACAATGGATACAAGCCCCCTCCATGAAAAACACGACCACACCATAACACCACCGCCTCCGAATTTTACTGTTGGCACTACAAACGCTGGCAGATGAGTTCACCGGGCATTCGCCATACCCATACCCTACCATCGTATCGCCACATTGTGTACCGTGATTCGTCACTCCACACAACGTTTTTCCACTGTTCACTCGTCCAATGTTTACGTTCCTTACACTAAGCGAGGCGTCGTTTGGCATTTACCGGCGTGATGTGCGGCTTATGAGCAGCCGCTCGACCATGAAATTCAAGTTTTCTCACTTCCCGCCAAGCTGTCATAGTACTTACAATGTACGAAGTTTGGAATTCCTGTGTGATGGTATAGATAGATGTCTGCCTATTACACATTACAACTCTCGTTCAACTGTCGGCGGTCTCTGTCAGCAAGCAGAAGAGGTCGGCCTGTACGCTTTTGTGCTATACGTGTCCCTTCACGATTCCTTTTCACTATCACATCGGAAACAGTGGACCTAGGTATGTTTATGAGTGTGGAAATCTGGTATACAGGCGTACGACGCGACAGTCAACCACATGACCACGTTCGAAGTCCGTGAGTTGCGCGGCGCGCCCCATTCTGCTCTCTCACGATGGATAATGAGTACTGAGGTCGCTGATATAGAGTACCGGGCAGTAGGTGGCAGCACAATGCACCTAATATGAAAAACGTACAGTTTTGGGCGTGCCCGGATACTTTTGATCACATGGTGTATGGTTTGATTTCACCTCAAAAAATGTTGTAAATGAGTTAAAAATCGGACCTCTAGGCCAGACAACTCCCTTAAGCAAATACTCTTTAGCTCCTGTAGGTCACTTACACCATCTTATTTTCTTCTGAACTTTTTTTAACATTCAGCCATTTTAGTAATACCTAACGCAATTCAACAATGCGTTCCGATTCACAGTGTCGTCATCGTCAGATTGACAACACTCAGCAAAAATGGTTGAATAAAGCTAACAACACATCTGCGTTAAAGATTTTAGAGTTTTAAGCTATGCTGTGCGTTGACAATCAGATGATGATAGTATTATCTTTCTAAACGCGTTGTTGATTTGCGTTAGATACTATTGAAGTGGCTGGATGTTATTGATAAAGTACAATATAACAACCGCTACCTTGCATGAACAATGGATTTTTATACACTTCTTTTGATGCGTCTTTTCCTGTTTTATGTAGGTCAGCCCATAATGGTAAGTTCTTCCATTTAACCTTTTTCTATGTATCTCTCTCCATCACTTGGTTTGCCTATCCCTGGATCGTCATACTGGCAGCTCCATCACCAATCTCACATTGTGAATCTGATCTCTTCTTAACTCACTCGAGTTTGGTTTTCTGAACTTTTTTGTATACCTCTACAACTTCTTCAGGTTTTCTGTTTCGAGATCCCCTCCATTCTGCTGATTCTGTAGATCTACACTCCTGGAAATGGAAAAAATACACATTGACATCGGTGTGTCAGACCCACCATACTTGCTCCGGACACTGCGAGAGGGCTGTACAAGCAATGATCACACGCACGGCACAGCGGACACACCAGGAACCGCGGTGTTGGCCGTCGAATGGCGCTAGCTGCGCAGCATTTGTGCACCGTCGCCGTCAGTGTCAGCCAGTTTGCCGTGGCATACGGAGCTCCATCGCAGTCCTTAACACTGGCAGCATGCCGCGACAGCGCGGACGTGAACCGTATGTGCAGTTGACGGACTTTGAGCGAGGGCGTATAGTGGGCATGCGGGAGGCCGGGTGGACGTACCACCGAATTGCTCAACACGTGGGGCGTGAGGTCTCCACAGTACATCGATGTTGTCGCCAGTGGTCGGCGGAAGGTGCACGTGCCCGTCGACCTGGGACCGGACCGCAGCGACGCACGGATGCACGCCAAGACCGTAGGATCCTACGCAGTGACGTAGGGGACCGCACCGCCACTTCCCAGCAAATTAGGGACACTGTTGCTCCTGGGGTATCGGCGAGGACCATTCGCAACCGTCTCCATGAAGCTGGGCTACGGTCCCGCACACCGTTAGGCCGTCTTCCGCTCACGCCCCAACATCGTGCAGCCCGCCTCCAGTGGTGTCGCGACAGGCGTGAATGGAGGGACGAATGGAGACGTATCGTCTTCAGCGATGAGAGTCGCTTCTGCCTTGGTGCCAATGATGGTCGTATGCGTGTTTGGCGCAGTGCAGGTGAGCGCCACAATCAGGACTGCATACGACCGAGGCACACAGGGCCAACACCCGGCATCATGGTGTGGGGAGCGATCTCCTACACTGGCCGTACACCTCTGGTGATCGTCGAGGGGACACTGAATAGTGCACGGTACATCCAAACCATCATCAAACCCATCGTTCTACTATTCCTAGACCGGCAAGGGAACTTGCTGTTCCAACAGGACAATGCACGTCCGCATGTATCCCGTGCCACCCAACGTGCTCTAGAAGGTGTAAGTCAACTACCCTGGCCAGCAAGATCTCCGGATCTGTCCCCCATTGAACATGTTTGGGACTGGATGAAGCGTCGTCTCATGCGGTCTGCACTTCCAGCACGAACGCTGGTCCAACTGAGGCGCCAGGTGGAAATGGCATGGCAAGCCGTTCCACAGGACTACATCCAGCATCTCTACGATCGTCTCCATGGGAGAATAGCAGCCTGCATTGCTGCGAAAGGTGGATATACACTGTACTAGTGCCGACATTGTGCATGCTCTGTTGCCTGTGTCTATGTGCTTGTGGTTCTGTCAGTGTGATCATGTGATGTATCTGACCCCAGGAATGTGTCAATAAAGTTTCCCCTTCCTGGGACAATGAATTCACGGTGTTCTTATTTCAGTTTCCAGGAGTGTATATAAGAATGAAAGATGAAAAACATAGTATAATATGCACTATTTTTAATAAATCAGGAAATAAAATCACAAAAACAATAAATCAGGAAAGCATTGATACGGAAGTTGAGTGTTTTATAATCGTATGAGTGCTGCAGAATGCAACGAAACGCAAATGAATTACACTGAAGTTCCCCATGTGTCATGTACACTCTCAAAAAATTAATTTGAAGAATCAGTTCAGGAGGCCACTCCAAGCGCAAATGGTTGTGAAAACATATTTGACATTGCAGCAACGAATAATCCTGAGCAAATAGGGAGCATCATGACAGATGCAGGGATTAGTGACCACAAGGTTGTTGCAGCTAGACTGAATACAGTAAAATCCAAAACCACAAAAAATAATCGCAAAATACGTCTATTACAAAATGCAGATAAAAATTTGATTGACATCGTTCTATGAGACAGTATACCCTCTTTCCATTATGACTATGTAAGCCTAGACCAGAGGTGGTTTCAGTTCAAAGAAGTAGTGATGACGGCAATTAGAGATATATACCAAATGAATGATTAAGAGATGCTACTGATCCCCCACGGTACACAAGCCAGGTCAGAATATTGTTGTAGAAACAACGAAGAAAACATGCCAAATTTAAAAGAATGTAAAATCCTTAAGGTTAATAAAATTTTACGGAAGTTCCAAAGTTAGCACTAACTGCGAAGCGAGATGCTTTTAATAGTTTCTCTCCCATAATTTGGTAGAAAACCGAAATACATTCTGATCGTATGTAAAGTACACCAGCGGGGAGACGCAATCCATATCTTCACTACGTGATAATAGTGGTGATGTTATTGATGACAGTGCCATTAGAGCAGGGTTACTAAACACGGTTACCCGAAGTTCCTTAACGGAAGAAGACTAAGTGAATATTCCAAATTTCGAATCAAGAACAAATGCCAACATGATTAATAGGAGGAGACATCCTCGGTGTAGCTCAGCGCTTTGAAAACACTAAATAAAGGCAACGGCCTCCGATCCAGGTTGTATATCAGTCAGGTTACTTTCAGAGTATGCCGATACAATAACTCCTTGCTTAGCAATCATATACAACCGCTCTTTCGTAGAAAGTTGAGTATCATAAGATTGAAAAGTTGCAGAAGTCACACCAGTACCGAAGGGAGAGAGAAGTAACCCATTGAATTACAGGCCCATATCACTAATGTCGATTTGCCGTAGAATTTTGGAGCATGTACTGCGCTCGAACGTTATGAATTACCTAGGAGAAAAAAAGCCAACGCGGATTGAGAAAATATCCTCCTTCTGATACACAACTAGCTCTTTATTCTCACGAAGTAATGAGTTATATCGACATGGGAAGTCAAATTGATTCCTTATTTTCACATTTCCAGAGGACTTTTGACATCGTTCGCCACAAGCCACTTCTTATCAAATTGCGTGCCTATGGAGTATCGTTTGAGATGTGTGACTGGATTCTTGATTTCGAGTCAGAAAGGTCATAGTTCATAATAAGAGACGGAAAGTCATCGACTAAACTAAAAGTAATATCTGGCGTTCCCCAAGAAGTGTCATAGGTTCTCTGCTGTTCTTGATGTACAAGCGATTCACGAGACAATCTGAGGAGTCCTCTTAGATTGTTTGCAGACGATGCTGTTATTTACCGTCTTGTAAAGTCATCATATGATCAAAAAGAATTGCAAAATGATTTAAAAGAGATGTCTGTATGTAGCAAAAAGTCGCAATTGATTCTAAATAATGAAAAATGTGAATTCATCCCCATTGAGTAATAGGATGAATACGCTAAATTTCGGTTACATGATAAACAAATCTAAAGGCTGTCAATTGAAGTAAATACTTACCGATTACAGTTACGAATCTCTTTAATTGCATTGTTCACATGGATAATGTTGTGGGGAACGCAAACCAAAGACAGAGATTTATTGGCAGAGCACTTAGAAAATTTAACAGGTCTACTAAAGAGACTGCTTACACTATGCTTGTCCGCTCTCTTCTGGAGTATTGTTATACGGTGTGGATTGCACAAAAGAGAAGATTGACGGACATCGAAAAAGTTCAAAGATGGGCACTCGTTTTGTATTATCGCGAAACAGGAGAGGAAGTATCACAGATATAATAAGCCCGTTGGTGTGTCAGTTATTAACAAGGGCGTGCTTCGCTGAGGCAGGACCTTCTCACGAAATTTCAAACACCAACTTTGTCCTCAGAAGGTGAAAATATTTTGTGCGCATCCACCTACATAGGGAGAAACAATCATCATAATAAGAGAAATCAGAGCTTGCACGGAAATATTTAATCGCTTGTTTTCCCGCAAGCTGTTCGAGAGTGGAGCGGTAGAGAAGTAGCTTGAAGGTTGTTCGATGGACCCTCTGCCAAGTACTTAATTGTTAATTGCAGAGTAATCACGTAGATGTCGATGTAGATATGCATAACGGAAAATTACATGTTTGAAAGTAGGGTAGTATTTGCTGTCGCGTGAGTGAGAATCATCAATAATAGTGGTACATACCTTGTCGATTGACATCGAGATATCTTTTTTCCGGAGGAATATCAATGAGCAATGTCTGATTGGAGGTAGACCTAGCTTAGAGAGTGTCAACGTAACAAGAAGCTCACCATTCAGATAAATCTCCTACTTCTTCTATTAAGCGATGGAAAGTTCTCTTCACATGCGAGCTCAGCTTTAGCTTAAAATGATTTGGGGAGAAGCCGGAACATACTATCATATCCCCCGTGAAATCGGAGGGTTTTCATGGCACGGTACGTATGTTCTTCACCTCTCGAAGTTTGTGTCATTATTCCAAGCGCCGAACTGTGGTCGATAACTATTTAGTGTTTTCTACCTGGAATGCCGATGATGATAACTTTACATTAATCTTTAAAATATAGTCTGTGAACTAAAAGCGCTTGAAGAAGAAACAACTGTATTTGATTTTATGCGTTTTCCCTATCACACAATTTTCCAACACAGCGTAGCAAGCCTAAAAATGGGTAGCAGCACGATTCCCCTTTACAGAACCAAAGAAACCGTTACTGCTGAAGGAAGGCGATTGATTTTACTCCTAGTAATGTACTGACGGCTATAAAAATTTATTTCTGTATACGAAATGGGAAACGAAATGTACACAATAATAGTTTTTCTTGCATACAATTCTTACAAAATGAGTAGTTTTTGACACTTTACACATAAACAGAAATTCCCAGTGTACGACTGCTTACCTGGAATGATAGTTAGTTTTCTGTGGAAACGGTACATGAATTCAGATGGGCTGTGAAATGACTGGCTGCGATTTTAGGGTGCACGGTAGCTTCGTCAATAAAAACGAAAAGTTATGCAAGTTTAAGTTTTCTGTGACACGACAATTTAGTTAAACGTCAAACGGCAGCTTATATGTCGGTGTTAATTATTATTCGGCTGTCACAGAGGCGCAGGAATTCACTAATAATTTAAATTGATGAATGTCAGATTTTAATACTTGCATTTAACATTTAAATAATTGTTTGACGCAACATACGGGTAGCTCCTAAAAGGGGAGAAAATATTGAGAAAATACCGTATAATATATGAAAGTGTTGAAGGTATGACCTATAGCGGACAGTGTTATGCATATTTCTAGATCTATATCTACCTGTGTACTCTGGAAACCAGCGTGAGGTGCACGGCATAGGGTGAGTCCTATTGTGCGAGTTATCAGGGTTTCCTCCAGTTCCAAACACGAATGGAGCTCGGCTAGAATGATAGTTTGAAACCCTCTGTCCGTGCTGTAATTATTCTAATCTTATTCTCACGATCCCTATGTGAACGATGCGTAGGAGGGCTGTAGTATTTTTCTAGAGTAATAATTAACTTTGTTAATATTCTTTCTTGGGATAGTTTAAGTCTCTCTTCAAGAGTCTGAGAGTTCAGTTCCTTCAGTATTTCCGCAACACTCTCCCATGGATTAAACAAACCTGTAATCATTCATGCTGTCTTTCTCTGTATGAGTTCAATATCTCCTGTTAGTCCTATTTTGTACTTTTCCCCACGCTTGAGAATATTCTAGAACCGAATGATTTGCAAGCATTCTCCTTTGTAAACTGATTGCCCTTCCCAGCAATCTACCAATCTACTCATAACTCTACCTATGTGATCATTCCATTTCATATCCCTACAAAGTGTTGCACTCAGGTATTTGTGTGAGTTGGCCGATTCCAACAGTGACCCATTGATATTGTAGTCATGCTACGTTTTTCGTTTTGTCAAGTGCAAAATTTTACATTTCTGAACATTTAGAGCAAGTTGCCAATCACTGCACCACATTGAAATCTTATTAATATCAAAATGAAAATTTATGCAGCTTCTTCAGGCAGTACTTCATCATCTGCTGGGACACATTTGAAGTTACTTCCACATCTGAGGACGACTCTCCATCCAAGACAACTTGCGTCGTCCTCCCGAAAAGTCACAAATTTTTCTTGGTACCCTACATGATCGTACTTTTGACAATAAGCGTAGGTGTGGTGCTCAGTCAAAGGGTTCTCGGAGATTAAGAAATACTACATCTACCTGACTACCTTCATGCAAAGCTTCCAGCTCTCATCATCTCTGAGCTCAGAGTATGTTCTAAGATTCTACAACAAATCGAAGTCAGGGATATTGGACGATAATTTTCTGGATCAAATATACTAGCCTTATTGTAGGTGGGTGTGACCTGGACTTCTTTCCGAGAACTGGGCACGGTTTTTGTTCAAGTGGTCTACGATAGTTTATTGTTAAAGAGGGGCGAAATCAGCCGCAAACTGACTATAGAATCCGATAGGGATCCCATCGGTTCCTGGATATTTGTTCACGTTTAACGACTTCAGCTGTCGCTTAACACCGATGACACTAATACTTATTTCATTCATCTTTTCAGTGGTACGAGGATCAAACTGGGGCAGCTCTCCTGGCTTTTCCTTCGTAAAGAAACATTTGAAAACAGAATTAAGCATTTCAGCTTTTACTTTGAGGGACTGGACACTTCTGGTCAAACATGACTATACATCTAACGCAGATTCGGCGGCGGCGTTTCACTGGAATCAAGAATAAAGTGCTAGTATGTTATCGTTGTTCTTGTGCGATGACGAAAACCTTACAAGTTGGTCAGTGTTTCTGCGACGGAAGACTAGAAGTGAAGCTGGTTTAGAACTGACGTATAGCAGGAAATTTAGTATGATAAGTTAATGATATCCTTGGAGACTTTGCACATAATGTCAGAAGAGTAAATGAGACTATGTTCCTACTCCGCCGTTTCTCCACGTTCCGCTGCCTGCAAAGCGCCAGACCGCGTGTCGCTGCCCAGCCCGCATACGGACTCGAAACGGTAAATTACATATAGAACATTTAAGAGTGCTCTAGAGTGAAGCAGTACAAAAAAAAAAAGGGAAAAGCACACGGCAGAGGCCAACTGAATTTCCGAGCGAGTGGAACGAAATGCTAGCGCACAGACCATGAATATAGAAGTCGACCGCGGTGCGTCGAGAGACGAACGCCGGCGCTGCGACAGCCGCGCCCCTGGCGGCCAGCGGCTCAAGCGCGGCCAGGAGCTGCGCGCCGCACTGCTCGTGACCGTCCATTATTCATGGCGCCGCCGCCCGGAGCAGCCGTCTTCAGCAAACTAATTATCTGACCAGTGTCTTCCCGGAACCGCATGCCGGCGCACGCCCCAGGACGCCGCTCCCTAATGCGGTTAGCCGGACACGACGTTGGCCGGTCAAACAGTTGGTCCGCATAGATTTCGCTCTCACGTAAACATTGGCGGCATTCTTCCCATTGTGTTCCCTGTACTACGGCCGGCAAGTCAGTCAAGTACACACTTACGTAACCTTTCACTTTCAGTACTCTGTCCTCTGAAACTCGAGAAATGTTGACACTATGCTATAATAATACAACTTGTCCAGCCATGAATAAACGGATCTTTGAAGCCGCAAGAAATGGTAGTATGTACAATTTGGCGTAAAAAATAAATACAGGAAAAAATGCTCTATTAAAATGAGTTCTAAGGACTAAGGCGACGTTCTTTTCGAGGAACACTATTGAATAAATGTAGAGAACTGGCATTTGAAGCTGACTGCAGAACGATTCTACTACAGCCAACGTACATTTCGCGTAAATACCAAGAAGATAAGAGAAATCTGGGCTTACACGGAGGCATAGATACAGTCATTTTTCATCGCTTTATTTGCAAGAGAAGCAGGAAAGGCAATTATTAGTGGTGGTACAGGGTAACCTCCGCCATGCACCGTACGGTGGCTTGTGGAGTATATATGTAGATGTACAGACATTTTCTCTGGGGGGAGAGGCAGGGATAATTGGGCCACCCCTTAAATTAACCATACCAGACCCGTTAAGAACCAAGTCCACCCTACTCAGATGTGGGAGAAAGACCCAAGAAAAATAAGAAGAAAAATACAATGAAGTATGCGTATTTCATAAAAAAATATTTGTATGAGCACATCAGTTGCATTGCAGGCATATTCACATGGCAGGCTGACACAAAAAGTAACTGAATTTTGTCTACAGGTTGTTAAGGATGTTGAATTCCATCCCGAGGACATGCTTTTTTCTTGCGACGAGAACGAAAGCATTTGTAGCTGACGCCGTTATCCTGGCATAAATACAAATTGAGATACATTTCAAATTTAGTTTCTGGTATTGATATGACTTGACGAGAACCACAGTCAGTTCATGGGATCCTCTTACGTTCTGATTTGCGTTTTAGACATCATACATTTAAATTTTAACATTCCTTTACTTTTCAGTGGACAAATAAATTGACTATGACTGCCGCAGCCTAGAGATTCTGACATATCTGCATGCTGCAATACTTCACCGCCAGACGTTCAGGTTAATAAGGCTCCACTTAAGCCAAACCTGGACTTCTTTTTTTATGAGTTGCCTGTTTCGGTATGTTTTAGACCATCTTCAGACATACCACCACGATACTAAGTGGAGTCGTAACACCTGCTCCGTCCACCACCACCGTCTACCATCATTTTGGTAGAACGAAGATGGTCTAAAACAGACCAAAACCGGTAACCTCATAAAATATAAACAAAGAGGTTTCTTACGGTTGTGACTTCATTTTTGAGTAAAGTAAACCACTGCTCTCCAAGAGAAATATTCTCAAAAATTACGACAAAAAATTCAGTAGCCTGGAGGACACATCTGAATGGCCATCCTAAGGATCGTTCAATTAAAGAAGGACCCAGTTTGGGTGAGACGACGTGATTCGTATGAACAAAGGGTTGTAATTTTGCCTTCTGGAGGCATATCAGCTTATTGTCAGACTTTGAGCTGGATCCCTGCATTCATTCCTGTGTTACAGCACATCCTCATTTTCCAATCCGTGTTGGATGGTTCGTTGTACGGTCCGATGATTGAATCTTTAAGCATCCGGCAGTGTATTCCTTGTATGATCTCTGCTTCCAAGTATCTACATCTACATCCATACTCCGCAAGCCACCTGACGGTGTAGGGCGGAGGGTACCCTGAGTACCTCTATCGGTTCTACCTTCTATTCCAATCTCGTATTGTACGTGGAAAGAAGGATAGTCGGTATGCTTCTGTGTGGGCTCTAATCTCTCTGATTTTATCCTCATGGTCTCTTCGCGAGATATACGTAGGAGGGAGCAATACACTGCTTGACTCTTCGGTGAAGGTATGTTCTCGGAACTTTAACAAAAGCCCGTACCGAGCTACTGAGCGTCTCTCCTGCAGAGTCTTCCACTGGAGTTTATCTATCATCTCCGTAACGCTTTCGCGATTACTAAATGATCCTGTAACGAAGAGCGCTGCTCTCCGTTGGATTTTCTCTATCTCTTCTATCAACCCTATCTGGTGCGGATCCCACACTGATGAGCAGTATTCAAGCAGTGGGCGAACAAGCGTACTGTAACCTACTTCCTTTGTTGTCGGATTGCATTTCCTTAGGATTCTTCCAATGAATCTCAGTCTGGCATCTGCTTTACCGACGATCAACTTTATATGATCATTCCATTTTAAATCACTCCTAATGCGTACTCCCAGATAATTTATGGAATTAACTGCTTCCACTTGCTGACCTGCTATTTTGTAGCTAAATGATAAGGGACCTATCTTTCCATGTATTCGCATCACATTACACTTGTCTACATTGAGATTCAATTGCCATTCCGTGCACCATTCGTCAATTCGCTGCAGATCCTCCTGCATTTCAGTACAATTTTCCATTGTTGCAACCTCGCGATACACCAGAGCATCATCTGCAAAAAGCCTCAGTGAACTTCCGATGTCATCCACCAGGTCATTTATGTATATTGTGAATAGCAACGGTCCTATGACACTCCCCTGCGGCACACCTGAAATCACTCTTACTTCGGAAGACTTCTCTCCATTGAGAATGACATGCTGCGTTCTGTTATCTAGGAACTCCTCAATCCAATCACACAATTGCTCTGATAGTCCGTATGCTCTTACTTTGTTCATTAAACGACTGTGGGGAACTGTGTCAAACGCCTTGCGGAAGTCAAGAAACACGGCATCTACCTGTGAACCCGTGGCTAAGGCTCTCTGAGTCTCGTGGACGAATAGCGCGAGCTGGGTTTCACACGACCGTCTTTTTAGAAACCCATGCTGATTCCTACAGTGTAGATTTCTAGTCTCCAGAAAAGACATTATACTCGAACATAATAACGTGTTACAAAATTCTACAACTGATCGACGTTAGAGATATAGGTCTATAGTTCTGCACATCTGTTCGACGTCCCTTCTTGAAAACGGGGATGACCTGTGCCCTTTTCCAATCCTTTGGAACGCTTCGCTCTTCTAGAGACCTACGGTACACCGCTGCAAGAAGGGAGGCAAGTTCCGTCGCGTACTCTGTGTAAAATCGAACTGGTATCCCATCAGGACCAGCGGCCTTTCCTCTTTTGAGCGATTTTAATTGTTTCTCTATCCCTCTGTCGTCTATTTCGATATCTACCATTTTGTCAATTGTGCGACAATCTAGAGAAGGAAGCACAGTGCAGTCTTCCTCTGTGAAACAGCTTTGGAAGAAGACATTTAGTATTTCGGCCTTTAGTCTGTCATCCTCTGTTTCAGTACCATTTTGGTCGCAGAGTGTCTGGACATTTTGTTTTGATCCACCTACCGCTTTGACATAGGACCAAAATTTCTCAGGATTTTCTGCCAAGTCAGTACATAGAACTTTACTTTCGAATTCATTGAAAGCCTCTCGCATAGCCCTCCTCACACTACATTTCGCTTCGCGTAATTTTTGTTTGTCTGCAAGGCTTTGGCTATGTTTATGTTTGCTGTGAAGTTCCCTTTGCTTCCGCAGCGGTTTTCTAACTTGGTTGTTGTACCACGGTGGCTGTTTTCCATCTCTAACGATCTTGCTTGGCACGTACTCATCTAACGCATATTGTACGATGGTTTTGAACTTTGTCCACTGATCCTCAACACTATCTGTACTTGAGACAAAACTTTTGTGTTGAGCCGTCAGGTATTCTGTAATCTGCTTTTTGTCACTTTTGCTAAACAGAAAATCTTCCTACCTTTTTTAATATTTATATTTACGGCTGAAATCATCGATGCAGTAACCGCTTTATGATCGCTGATTCCCTGTTCTGCATTAACTGATTCAAATAGTTCTGGTCTGAAACTGGAAAGTTCTGGTCTGTTTGTCACCAGAAGGTCTAATATGTTATCGCCACGAATCGGTTCTCTGTTTAACTGCTCAAGGTAGTTTTCAGATAAAGCACTTAAAAATATTTCACTGGATTCTTTGTCCCTGCCACCCGTTATGAACGTTTGAGTCTCCCAGTCTATATCCGGCAAATTAAAATCTCCACCCAGAACTATAACATGGTGGGGAAATCTACTCGAAATATTTTTAAAATTATTCTTCAGGTGCTGAGCCACAACAGCTGCTGAGCCCAGGGGCCTATAGAGACATCCAATTACCATGTCTGAGCCTGCTTTAACCGTGACCTTCACCCAAATCATTTCACAATTCGAATCTCTGTCAATTTCCTTCGATACTATTTCACTTCTTATCGCTATAAACACGCCTCCCCCTTCACTGTCCAGCCTGTCTCTGCGGTATACATTCCAATCTGAGTTTAGGATTTCATTACTGTTTACATGTGGTTTCAGCCAACTTTCTGTCCCTAGTACTATATGGGCGTTGTGACCGTTTATTAATGAGAGCAGTTCTATAGACGCTCCTGCAGTTTACTATTAGCACATTAATATTGTTATTCCCTGTTGCATTTTGTCTACTCCTGCCTTGCCGCGTCTCAGGAGACGTCTTGTCGGGCCCAGGGAGGGAATTCTCTAACCTAAAAAATACCCATGTGCACTCCACACGTACTCCGCTACCCTCGTAGCCGCTTCCGGCGTATAGTGTACGCCTGACCTATTCAGGGGGACCCTACATTTCTCCACCCGATATCAAACTGATGTTGCCCGTGCAAGCTAATCACTGCAGACATAGCCACCAGTAGCACGCCGTTGGCTACCGGGTAAGTCTCTCCCTGGAGGGGTTAGGCCGGCTGTCAACCAGCGGAAGAAGGAAGGAGCTAAGCTGCAGAGAGCGCCGTCTCAGAGCTCCGGGACACAGAAGATGAAGATTGCCAGCTCTCACCGAGCGGCCAAAGACTATCGACACGTCGCTCCAACATCGCAAGAGCTGCACACGCAGGCAAATAACACCGACTCCGTCCTCCGTCAAGTGTTTAATACACCTCTTCTCGCTCCCCCCCCCCCCCCCCCCCCTATCCCCCAACCCCTTACTGAGTCGTGTCTACGACTGGTCATGTTGGCCCTGAGATTACGTTTGTATTGTTGTTCTGCGAACGATAATAATAATAATAATAACAGATGAAAATTTTCCATTCATTTATCATTTTTGAATTTAGTTCAATACATTCTGGCGTCTAGAGTGAGGTCATTTGTGTAGCAGTCCTTCAACGAATTCAGTTCACTACAATACTTAGGCTTTTTACTTCTGTTAGTGCCATAGCTTGAATCCACGTGGAAAGCCTGGTTAATATTAGTAAAACACTGGACTCCTTCATTTTGTTTATTAATGAAATCAGGTACTAGTGATCGCGGCCAAGTAACAGGTTTATATATATGCCGAAATATTTGTATTGGCTTTCTTATTTGAGCAAGACATTCCCATCCTACGGTCTACTTATACAGGATGTGTGTCCCAGGAGGAATGGTCAATACCGAGGGATCTGACGGGAACAACCATTTGAAACAAAAAAGTCCATTAAACATGGGCCTTAAAATGCACACCTTAGTAGCTCCAACTTCGGTACTGTGAAACAAATCACTTCTAATGCAAGCTCTATGCTTTCAATATTTTGAGAATTGGCAGTGATAACCAAAATAATAAAAAATGCCCAGTAGACATGGGCTCTAAATTGCATAGTTTGAGAGTTATGAACACTTGTTCATTTTCTTCATTGCGAAACATACCTCTTCTACTGATGAAGAGCTCTTACAGTATGCACCCTAAAGCCCAAGATTAGAAAAGCTTTTTCCTTCGGATGATCGTTCTTGTCATATCTCTGAACACTGACCATTCCTCCTGGGCCACCATACATAGTCCGACTCTCTGTGACTGTGATAGACAGTTTGTTTGGAAACTGTATCTCGGGAGACAGAGGGAATTTCTACAGATAATCGTGTTAGAGCAGTTGCTCTTGGACAGCCTTGCAGTGACATATGACGAATATAATCCGTGTCTCTTACTCGACACCGAAGACTTGAAATAATATTTTGTAACACAGTCAGCACTCCTGGCACTGGGGCTCGAGCCTGACGTGAGAGAAGGCTCTGTGCTGCACAACATTTTTTGGCGTTACTTTGTTAACTTCACTACGAGACCATAATCTTCGCGTGATGAAATATGTAGTGGGACTGAGATATTTTAAGTCAGCTTCCAAAGAAAAGCCGACACAGTTTTCTTTTGTGGAGAAATGTCTATCATCACTTGCTGTTGCTGTTCACTCTCTCTGCTTGGTTTCTCCCTTTTATCGACAGCGATTAACCTAGTGAGAAAATTTTGCTGAATATGTATTTGCTCTGAAAGTGCGTTGAGACGATGTTCCAATAACATTTGCAGACTAAGTAGCACCACTCGAAGTCGATAGTTCGAGCCAAACAGGGGCTTATATGGACGCTGAAGGTCAGTAGCTGTCCTTTACTGTCTGCAGGAAATGTCATACACCTATAGAATGTGTACACAGGAACTGCTTATTTCGTCTCGGAAACGGCGGGACCGTGACTGTAAACTGATAGAACGTACAATTAATACTGCCGAATTTTCTGTGACTCGGGACTCACTCAACAAAATATGTTCCATACAAATCTAATGGAAAAGCTCTTATGTTATTGAAATCGAAGAATGCCTTTTTATTTAGCCTTTAATCTCCTGGAGACGATGAGTTCATTTTACGAGCACACAGTTTATGAATGCACTGATAACCTCGCTGTTTAGCGCCCTAAATCTCTAATCACCATCATCATTAGCAACAGTTTACTATGGCTGAACTTTTCACTTCTTCCAAGCTCTGTAACTAATTTTGAAAAGAGAGAAGTAGCAAGTAAGTTAATAGCTAATGTAAAAATGTAAAAGAGGAAGGATTTTCCGCTGTTCATTCGTGAATTTACGCTCAAGTAAACAGTGAATAGAATAGGAGGACAAAGGCCGATCGAGATGCCACTCTGGTTTACGAATGGCAGCTGACTCATTCACATTTCCAGTACAACTTGTCTGAAACCCACACCAGCGGGAAGAAACTCTTGTAACCTTTCAGATGAATGAGGATTTAAATACTAGGAAAGCCGTACTGCTGGTAGTTGTTTTCGTTGTTCACCTGGCGAGGGATTAGTCCAAGTCGCAATGCTGCACCAACGTCCGAAATGGCTGACTACCGACAGTTACGGGATGATTGTATTGGACGGAGACAGATTTTACTTACTCAACTAATAACGGTTTGTATGTTACAGTAAACTCATGAATTATTGACTGGTAAATAGCAGTAATTCTTTGTAATATGCAATAATATTAATTTTTGTGGCGCTGTTCTTTTATTAAGTGAAACGAATTCCAATTCAACTGCATTCATGCCGCAACAGCAACTTGTACTCAATTAAATTAGCTATAGTGGTGCAACCAAATCAGGACTGCCACCCATCACAGCTGGCACCAGAACATAAATCGGTACTGCAAAATAAACATAATTAGAACGAAAGTGTTGTTGTTGTTGTTATTGTTGTGGTCTTCAATTCGAAAACTGGTGTGATCCTATCCTCTACACTTCTCCATCTTGTGTAAGCCTGCATAAGTGCTGCAGCTTACATAAGTTTGAACTTGCTTACCTCATGTTTTGGCTTCCCTCAACTGTTGTTACCTCCCACACTGCCCTACATCACCTAACTGTCGATTTCTTGATGCTTCAGGCTGTGTTCTATCAACCGATTCCTTCTATTGGTAAAATTGTCCCATAAATTTCTTTCGTCCTCAGTTAGACCCAGTATTTCCTCATTAGTTATTCGATCAACCCATTAAATCTCCACATTATTCTGTAACACCAAATTTTAAAATCTTCTATTCTCTTCTAGTATAAACCATTTATCGTCCATATTTCACTTCCGTACAAGGCCAACTCTATAGAAATACCACCAGAAAAACTTCTTAACCCTTAAATTTATATTCAGTGTTAACAAATTTCTTTTTTTTTTTTAAGGGATTTTTTGCTGTTGCCAATATACATTTTATATTCTCACTACCTGTCGTTATTTTTCTACCAAACCAACGGAACTCTTTTACTATTTTTAGTGTCTCATTTCGTAATCTAATTCCCTTTGAATAGCCTGCTTGATGTTAATATAATAATCTGTTTTTTCAAGAAACTCCTCTTCCAAGTCCTTTGCTTCTCTGATAGTTTTACAATGTCACTGAAAATTTCAAAGTTTTTATTTCTCCTCCTTGAAATTTAATTCCCTTTCCAAATTTTTCCTTCGTTTCCTTTAATGATTGCTTAATGAACAGATTAAATAGCATCGGTGATAGGCTGTCTCACTCTCTCCTCAACTCGTGCTTCCCTTTCTTGTCCTTCGAGTAGTATAACTCCAGTCTGGTTTCGGTACTAATAGAAGATAACCTTTCGCTGCCTGTTTTTTATTCCCTTTATCTAAAAAATTTCATAAAGTGTATTCTAGTCAAAAGGTTTCTTTAAATGTTCAGTTTTCCAAACGTAGGTTTACTTTCCTTTAGCCTGACGTGTAAGATAAGTCGGAAGCCAGTTTTGACTTGTGCGTTCCTAAGTATCTGCGGAACCCAGCTGATCTTCTTTGAGATCAGCTTAGACCAGTCTTTCCACTCTTGTGTAAATAATTCGTATTACGATTATCCACCAAGAGTTGTTAGCCTGACAGTTTGGTAATTTTCACATCTGTCAGCACCTTCGGTTCTTTATTCTTCACGTATGAGGTATTTTGCTTCTCGTATATTTCTTGCGTACGAGCTCATAGTTTTGTCATGACATGTTCTCCCAAGGACAATAACAACTGTAAGGGAACGTCATCGATCCCAGATGCCTTGTTTCGTCGTGGGTCTTTCAGTGTTCTAAAAGGGGTAATTGCAACTAACTGTGCTAATGCTATACTACCATTTTTATAGATCAAGAAGGGTATATTAATTAAATATTTAAATGAAATCTAAATGGAGCGGAGGGTACATATTGATAGGTTCCTTCAGTAAGATTACAATCGGTTACTTCTTTCACTCTTATTCAACCATGTCCCCGTCTCTATCGATTCAAATGTGGATTGCATGCCGAAAGTTTTTTTGCCTGTTCCTCTATTCACTTCACTCCCAGATCAATATTCTATGTCGAGGATGTCTTATTTGTGCCAGAAAAATGTTTGGAACTCAAATAACAAATATTGCAGAGGGAAAATGTCATGAAAACATCAGATTCGTGGTGACCGTCTTTTGCATTATCATCGTTGTTCAGCTTTGTGCTGATGTTGATATTGCCAAAGATGGTCACTACTAACTTTGATAACTAATAACTCAACACGACCAAAAATTTCGAACCATGTCTTAGTTGTGTCTTATTTACTTATTTATGGTTTTCTACCTTCAGTGAGACCAAGTCACGAGATTCAGATGAAATTCAGAACTTAAAAGTGCGTAAACGAGGAACTCCTGTAAAAAATTGTGCCACAAGGAAGTCTTACAAGTTAGACACAGAAATATGGGGCTCATCATACAAATTACTCAGTTCTATCGGAAGTCTATTGCAAACGCAACTTCCAGAATACTTTGGTCCTCTGTACAATGGTTAAGAAAGTGTTGCCGAAGTGCAACTGGTTTTTTTTAATTTGCTGTTCACTGTCTGAATGTTGACGTTTGCTGAGAATGTCTATATAATGGGTGACAGTTATTGAACAATATGAAAAGAAACGGAAATTACTTACAAACTACGGCGTGCACACACTTTATTCAACATGTAAACATCATTACAGATATTCGGATTTAGGTTATGACATGTTCGATATGCCTGCCATCATCAACGATGATGTGATGCAGACGAACAGCGAAATTCTGCACGACCTGCTGAAGTGTCGGAACATCGATGCTGAGCTGAGCAACGGTTTTGGGGTTACTGCTGTACGCCTTGTCTTTAATACAGCCTCAAAAACGGAGTCGCATGTGTTCAGATCCGGAGAATATGGCGGCCAATCGAGGCCCATGCCAGTGGCCTCTCGGTATCCCAGAGCCAGAATGCGGTCCCCAGTGTGCTCCTATAGGACATAAAACACTTTCCTGCTTCGATAGGGTCGAGATCCGTCTTGCATGAACCACATCTTGTCGAAATCAGGGTCATTTTGCATAATGGGGTTGATATCATTTTCGAAAAGCTTCACGTACCGCTCGGTGGTCGCCGTGCCATCAAGGAACATCGCACTGATTATTCCGTGACTGGATATTGCACACCATACAGTCACCCGTTGAGGGTGAAGAGATTTCTCGATTGTGAAATGCGGATTCGCAGTCCCTCAAATGCGCCAATTTTGCTTGTTGACAAGCCCATCCAACTGAAAATGGGCTTCGTGGCTAAACCAAACCATCCATTTTGTAATTCCCATCATGCCGCGTAGCCAAACGTGCAGTTTGTACGTCCTAACGCAAGCCGTTCATACAGTTCAATAATTGTCACCCTGTAAATCCTATGACGGAGAATATGTGTAGATATTCCAGACGCGTGGCGAAAGAGGTGGGAACGTAAGTGGCACGCTGGACCTGCAATATTGGTGTTCAAATCCCCATTCAAATATCCTGAGTAGGATTCCTATGGTTTCCCTAAGTCGAATACTTATGGCAAATACTGGGCTAGCGCCTTTTAAATGGCCATTGGCAATTTCCTTCCCAGTTGACCTTATATGAGATTGTACTCTATAGGTAATTCCATCAACGGGACGTAAACCATAATTTGCTTTGTTTCTTCAAAGACGCGTGAAGGACGTTCTTCATCAAGTTTGTGAGCTGACACCAGAAATCGTTCTTACCGCTCTTGTCTGGCTAAGAATGTTCCTTGCAGATGCAGTGTATTGTCCCAAAGTCTGATACCCTATCAAAAAATTGCAGTGGGAGCAAGGAAATAAAACAAATTTTCGCGGTTCAGTGTCTCAGGGAAAAGAGCTTACACTTTCAGGCACAACAATTTATGAACAATGTCATGACGGTGAAAATTCCAAGGAAGCTGTTTAACTAACTTCATCCTAAAAATGTATAGTGTTCGGCGATTTCTTCATTCTTTGTTAGTAAAATTTTCCTTTCATGTCCGAAGCTGTACGAAATGTTTTTTTTCCCAGTTCACGGACGATCTGTTCAGTTTAAGCCATCTGCGGTATTATTTCGTACATCGTTTACAAACACATTCATCATATATCACAATTACACATAGCATCAGTAAAACATGTTTTCAATTATCTGTCACGTTTAATTTAGATCGTAATCTCTTTTGATTGTGGCTTGTCATTAGGTATATAACATCGTCATAGTCGCTTGCTATGTACCACGTTCGAAATTGCACCGTGGTTTGGCCTGCTTGGATGATGCCCTTGACGGGTTCGATGAAGTGAAGAGAATGTCATCTTCAGTGGGAGTTCCGTTAGCAAACCGGTGCTATACTGAAATTCACATTCTGTTTGATGACTGCTTTATGATAATTTATTGATGTAACAGATTTTATCGTCCGTCTAGATTGCATATATTTCTAAAATTATGATCTGTTTTAGTTCCATCAAACTGTCTTCAGATCTGCGGCGGTAACAAAAAATGATCAACTTAACCATTCTGTAACCTAAGATACACGATACTGGTATTATACCCTATATAAAACCAGTGTACGAGAAGAAACCTGCATGCTGCAGTGTAGAACGATAGAGTAGTGTGGTTGCATTGACGGATCCCGTGAACTACGTTTGCTGCATTTGCCACGTGTAAATTAAAAGCCTGTCTCAGACTGAATTAAAAAAAAAAAACATTTGTTGAGGCTACGTTTATGGAAAGTACGAAAATATTTAAATTTAGAAATTTTCTGGATGCCAATCTATGATCACGACAGACAGTATAAACGTTTAAAAATTTAAAAATCACAAAAAAGTTGTGCGCAATTAAAACATGTGGTTGGTCAGGGGTGAAGAAATTGTTGATTTCTCCAAGAATACAAAATGTGAAGTTTTGTAAAATTACTTGGTAGAGAAGAAGCAATAAAAATTCATATATACCAGAACCTGGTCCCCGTAAAGACGTCACCACAATAAACAGAAGTGTCGGTGGACCTCTATTATTGTATGGAAGTTGAAAACATGCCACATAGAAATCTGATTGTAGTCAAAAGCAGGTGTCAGTGCTCTTTTGATTAACTAGTGAATGTCACGTTATGAATTTCTTCTTATAGGCAGTCATGTGTGCTGTTGCGAATACGTTACTAAAAGAATAAAGAATGTAATAAACTATTTTTCAATAGCTTCGTTAACAGAGGAATGGAGAAACGGGAGACTTACTGCAAATTTAATTTGCAAATACCAACGCTCGCGCGAAAAGCATGCAGAATATGTTTAATTAAACTGAAAGGAATGAAGCAGACAACTACAGGAGCAGTGACGCCGACAGACTCACAGCAACGCTATGTTGCGGTAGCGTATCTGTGGAAGGTAGCGAGGGCAACAGTCTGGTACACTACAAGGGCACGAGACTGCTGTGATAGGGGATTACGGCGGTCGGTGGGGTAGGGGCTGCGGGACACTGGGATCCCGCTGGCCGCTACATTAACTGCCGGTGTCGCCATCAGTTTGCGTTAAAGCAAACCAAACAGAGCCCCTCTGAGCCCCGACTCGCTTGTGATAAATTCTCATAACAGCGCAGAAGACATTAAGGATTAGCGTCCTTGCAGCGCCGCGTTGCCTGCAGTGGCGCGCCGAGAAGCTCTAAAAAGGTAAAGTCTGTGGCGCTCAGCCCATGAACGGACTCCTGGCCTGACCGCAGGCAGACTGCAGCTTTTGGTTCACCAAGGTACTAGGAGGGAGAGGGTGGAGAGCCCATCGCCCCAGTCGCCTTTTACCGCCGGGAAAATTTCCCTGTACTCAGTTTCACAGTAGTCTGAGTGGACCTGGGCGCTGTTCTGGAACGAGGGAAAAAATCTGCTCCACCCAGGATTGAACTCGGAACATCTAGAGCCAGAGTCTAGCTTTCTGTTCGTTAGATCAAAGCCCTTTGCCTTGATACTGCAGTCGCTGAAAAAGTAGCGATAGTTTTAAGAGTAACTTGCTCACAATGCTAAAAAGCGTATATCATCCACTCAAGAGCATTGTAAATATTTAAAGTTGCCTCCGGCGGCGGTAGCAATTTTCACATTATTCATAATAGATCCATACAAGAGCACATCGGAAAAATTATAAATTGTAGCGTGTTTTCGCTATTTGCTAAGATATTCACAACTTTACCTAAATAGCAGAGGTGGGACGTTAAAATCAGTAGCAAGTTTTGAAGGGTCGTATGCAAGACACTATTTTGTGATATTCCACATTCTACTTTTTCAATTTTCTTTAATGAAAATTTGACATAGTACTCGTCTGTTTTATTCCAACCACTTGTCACTATTCACAGTAACAGTCATTTGCAAGACATTCTATTGCTAGACGTGTCGGAGGTAACTGGGTTCGTGCTATTACATTTCGACAGACATCTGACGCCTGTAGTGCTTCCCATAGCCAGTGAAAAACGTGTGACGAAGTATTTCCACATCGGTAACGAAGATTCCCAAATATCCAATAGTATTAAGACAAGGGAAGTGCAGTGCTAGAACAATATTCTGAAATCTTCTTTAGGCAAGGTGTTTTAAAAAATTTCGTCCGGTTTCACATACAAGAACAGAAAACTTCGGCTGAATTTTAACATACGCACCGATACTAAAAGTTTACCTTGGCATTAATTGTAAATAGTCAGATCACGTGGTTGGCGGTAGTATTGTCCTTGGTGCAGAAAGCTAGCATGCTAGCTCGTTCCTTTGGCTTCTTCCACGCTAGTGAGTTCCGAAAGTTTCAATTTTCAGCAGAACTGAGTACCACCGAACTTACACCTACATGTAAGAGAATGGAGTGAAATGATGGTATGTCGTTATTGGCTGGTAGACCCCATATGGGTTTGTTCGAGCGCCTGATGCAAGTGTTTCTATTTGAGCCATTCTGGTGATTAGTGCGTCGATGAAGCTGAGATGAAACGATTAGGACAACACGCATACCCGGTCCCCTATCGAAAAAATCTCCAAGCCAGCCGGGCACTGAACAGAGGACTCCGCGATCTAGAGTCAAACACGATACCACTAGACCACAAACTCTGGAAATATAACAGAATTTCTCATCACGTTCGGATCGCACAACTCGCCATAAGCGTCTAAGATTTTATTTGAGGGGTTTGTGAATGACTCTTCGTGCCTGCCCGTACAACAACTTTGAGAAACTGTGAAACTGCATAACAACTGGAGACAGAAACAGGGCAGAAACTCCTACTCCAGACAGGACAACAAAAGTCTCGGACGAGTTCGAGTATCGTGTGCATATTTTTAGTACATGAGATGCATTGAATATTCGTGAAAGGTAAATAAAAACTTTCAAAAATGGTGTAAGTGCACACATGTGAAAAATGTATGTTATAATACTGAATGGTTCTTTCGAAAGTAAAGTAGTCCTATGCATTAGATAAAATTCATCCAAGTGTCTGTCTCCATTATGTAGAGGATATATACCTCAGCGAAATGGGATGAATGTTTCTAAATCAGCTTGTACTATTCGATCCACACCGTGTGTCGCCTGAACTGTTACCTTCCCGACAGTTTCCCTCTTGCCAATGTGGGACAATAATCGGCCACGAGTTCCTGTTGCCCTCCGCAGACCATTTGGCTGTCAACACAGCAGACTCCTTTGAAGCAGAAAACGCAGCTCTTCGGAGAAGGCTATCCTCAGCTAAACAGCAGCAGTTGCTAAGCTGGAGATGAAATGAGAAAGGCTGAGGCAATGACCTGCTTAAAAAAACCACTGACGTTCATTTGCACTGAATGACGGAGTCAACGGAGTACCGAAAGTACGATATCCAAATGGAGATTTAAACCCTGTCTTTCCGAATGTGACTGAAGCTCTTAACCACTGAGTGCACTTCAGTCTCTTACAAGGAATATGGCAGATGTGTTAGGAACATGTTAGTATTAATGAGAATCAATAGCAAAACCGAGCTAGTTTATGCAGTCATTAGAACAATTCGATGGAGTAATGTAATTATCACAATGTTAATCAGCTAGTTGAAATATGAATTGTTCGTTAATTTAATGGATTTTTTATCAATGAGAGTTGCACTACATAAACTACAGCGACGTCCGTAGGACTTTTGCACATCCATAAAATTTCAAAATATAGTTAAATCTGGCAACGAACAAGTTCTAATCCACCTGAAGAAAATAAAGATTATGCGCAAACAAACGTTTATGTTAATGACATATTTAAATTTCTTAAAAAAATACAAATTATGCTACTATTCATTCAGTAGTCGGTCTTCGCCTACGTATAACTAAATTGAGAGAGTATTTCAGAGTGAATGCCATAGATCACATTAATTGCTGCCTATGAGTATTGTAAACAGAGCAAAGAACATTCATTCTCTAGCAGACGAGACTGCTCAAGAATGTGGGAGTTTGATGAGACAGAGTTGTTGAAGTTTCATTATATTTCTACACATTTACTATTTTCTTGGAGACGTTGAGCTGGATAAACCAATTGTTATAATCCTATGATTGGGTCTCAGGATCAACCCACTTGTGACATTCGCCTGCTTTATTTCTTCATTGATAGTCCTCGGTTTCGACGTACTGCATTGTTGTACTGGCTGTAAAGCAGGGATTGGAAGTTCAACACTGACTACTGTAAATGATGCAGCCGACAGTTGCACAACTGCGTTTCACACTCCTTACTTTCACTGTTAACAACCCCCAAATATTAGACAGTTATATGGCCAGTTCACTATTGGTAAATGTTAAGCCTCATTAATTGGTTGCAGGCAAACATCCGCATACTACTACAATAGTTTGCTGTTGAACACCTAAGTTCACAGTTCTTGGAGAATAATAAGGTACGTGTGACTCTATTTCTCAAATAAATTGAAAAGGCACTGTCATTGTTTTAAAACACTAATTCCTCTGTTAAGTTGATGCACTGTTGTTACTTGAAACACTATATAACTTCCCTCTGAAAACCGGCCATACATTGACTGTCTCGGGGCCAGAAATCGGACCTTTATATATCCTCACAATAGTAGGTACTAAGTCGTGAAAGAATTACTGATTTCACCCTATAACAAAGGTATTGACTAGGAATGGCGGAAATAAATTAGGAAATTGATTACATACAGAAAACTAAGCACAAAATTAGATCCGGTGCTATATTTCTTAAGACTGAGGGCCTCCTTTCTCTTTTATCGAAATGCAATTCATACTTATGTATGTTGATGGTAATTAGGCAAAAATGATAATAAAATGAATTTAAGGAGGCAGATGGCAAAACAAGAGAGGAAGTAAAGGGATCCAAGTTTGCTTCGTCACACACTCACTACTAAGATATTTGTCACGTGCTGTCGTGGTTTACGACGCATAATGAAACATGAAACTGCTTACGATAAAAGAAAGTTTTCAGCAGAGGAGCGAAAAAGACTGAACTTATGGAAATTGGAATGTTACACACATAAATGTTAAAAACAGAGATAATCAAAAGGAATGCTTACCTCCTAATGTATTTAGTAGGGATTAATGAAGTTAAACTGAAAGAGGACGAAAACATCTACTGAGGTAACTGTGGGCCCATAATAACAACCGCGAGTAGTGCATTAACTGTTGGCATTTCTTTGAACTTGAGGGGTGGTAATAATAGCAAATTGTGAAATTTACTTTCTTTCATTTGGTGGCGATTTTGTCCCTCACTGCGGATCTGAGCAGTACAATCATTTGGTACACATGCGAGGGAGATGAATGCATGATGCAAAATCTGTTTCACATACTAAATGTTCGTGTAGTGATGATATAATCTTCACTGAAGCATGGAGAAGTTTAAATATATTAACGTGACATAGCGAACTCTTCTCCACAAACAACTAAGTGCAATGTTATTCGAAAGAATTAGAAAATTAAAAATTTACCGTCGATCCACTGGCTATGATAAAAATAGGAGCAAACGCTTACTGCTGTAAATGTAGTTATCTGTTCAAGTTGCTCTAGAAACTAAATTTGCAGCATCTGTTAAAAGTTATGACCATCAGCTTCTGTGCAGCTATTTGACGTGTATTTCTGGACATCTGAGAAGACGACTGAAGATTCTGAAACTGATTATGTTGTTGTTGTTGTGGTCTTCAGTCCTGAGACTGGTTTGATGCAGCTCTCCATGCTACCCTATCCTGTGAAAACTTCTTCATCTCCCAGTACTTACTGCAACCTACATCCTTCTGAATCTGCTTAGTGTATTCATCTCTTGGTCTCCCTCTACGATTTTTACCCTCCACGCTGCCCTCCAATGCTAAATTTGTGATCCCTTGATGCCTCAGAACATGTCCTACTAACCGGTCCCTTCTTTTTGTCAAGTTGTGCCACAAACTCCTCTTCTCCCCAATTCTATTCAATACTTCATCATTAGTTACGTGATCTACCCATCTAATCTTCAGCATTCTTCTGTAGCATCACATTTCGAAAGCTTCTATTCCCTTCTTGTTTAAACTGTTTATCGTCCTCGTTTCACTTCCGTACATGGCTACACTCCATACAAATACTTTCAGAAACGACTTCCTGACACTTAAATGTATACTCGATGTTAACAAATTACACTGATTATACGACGACAAAATATTTAATTAATGTTGGCGAGTAAAGCCTAAATTTCGTGCAAAACAACAGTACAGTTGAACAGCCACAGTCGGCTTTACTAATACGAAGAATATAATCTAATGATAGCTAATTGTCAAGGATACCATCTTGACAGAACTATTCTTTCTAATATGAAACGAAGCGAAGGTATTTTGCGTGATAACTAGTTGATCTACAAACTGAAGTATATAATAAATTGAGAATACAAACAATCCTGTTGGAAGAAGATCCGCAACTGACCATTATAGCAGAGGTTGAAAATATCGCTTCAGTTGTAAACTTATTTATTTTCATACGAATGGTTTCGGACTGTTATAAGCCCATCTTCAGGTATCGTAGCTGTGCTGTGATCCCCGAGAGCCGTGGGTACCAGGCGCGGTGTGCTGCTTATAGGCAGCCATAGCAATCCGAGAATGTTTTAAGTGGTATGTGGTTTCCATTCCATTCTTAGCACTGTAGGTGTCCAAACGCACAAATACCAGCCCTAGCAATCAAAGAATGTTTTAAATGCTATATGGTTTTAAATAAATGACAATCCAAATATTGCTAATGCCGTACTCTCGTTCTGCACCTCTCCTTCAACTCTGTATGAATGGTTATCAGTTATCTGTTCCAGTCGACATGTTCCATTAAAATATACCATTTTAAATGCGTTGCAGTCGAATCACTTGGACCTGACTGACAAACTCTTCCCTGAACCGTTATGAAGCACTTAAACTATTGTATTTAGGTATAATACATGATGCTAAAGTGATTCACATGTCCCTGGAATGTGTAGGCGAATTTTCTGTATAACTACGTTTTGTGGTTACCTCTGTGGTGTACTTACGTCTTTGAGACAGCAGCGACGTAGTTAATGGGTCGCCTTTGACGACGGTAACGTGGTTTGTCATCGTCGCTGCCGCCACCGCGGCTGTCGAATCTCTCGTCTTCCGCAGGCTCGGTTCTGCCGCTCCTCCAGCCGCCGTCTTCAAATATTTGACTTGTAAAATTATTACCTCCCGCGGCGGGAGTACCTGCGCGGCCCGTAAGGAAACAGTCCCGTAGGCGGGACAATGCCCGCGGAGATTAATGAGAAAAGTTGCGCCGCTGCGGCTGCAGGTGCCAGCAGGCTGCCTGGCGACGTGTCACGCGGGACGGCATATCTCGCAGGCGCAACGCACCCATGGGCAGAATTACTGGCAGCAAAAGCCAACGACTTTTCACTTATGACCTTCACTAATAAATTACCGACTGTGTTCTGGCAACATCAGAAGTTCTCGTGTACTAAACAAACCAATGAAATGGGAACGATTGATAAGAAGAACGAGATTGTAGAATAGTAAGTAAAAACTCTTCTTGTTGAAGGAGACTTTTAGTGCTCACATCGTATTAATAGTTCACGAAGCAGTTATTGAGTGTTGAATCATTAAGCGCTACGTTAACGTTGTAGTACACTAATGGAATGTTTTTTTCTAATTTTATCTCCAGCTTAGACTACCTGAATCACTGATTGGAAAAATAGTCTACGTCACATGGATCTAATTTAAAAAAAGTAATAAAAACAATGTAATTATTGTACATGGATCGTTGGAACGAGAAGAAACTTGGACTGAAGATTAAGTGGCAGACAGCAAGTTTGTTGCTAACTTCTCACTTCAACTTGCAGTGCCATCTGTATTGGGAAAGAGTTTTGATGCTGTGGATTTAGGCTCTTTTTTCGATCAAGGCAGTTGTTGATAAAAAATTAGTATGTTTATTTAGAAAGCAATGCATTGTTCTTAGTTTCTTTCAGGACTGCAATACGACATGTTTCGTTGGTTTTGCGAATTAATACCCTTTACAGAAGGAAAAACACAACAAAACAAAATAATATTCAATGTTTACAGTAGTATAGGCCTACCTATGTTTCTTTCACATCTGTAGTAGGCCAGGTTGATATTTTATCCCAGAAGGATAACGCACTTTCACTACCAGGAATAAACCGTACACATTTTTAATGACTTACATGGCAGGAATGAATAACCGGGGATAGTGTGAAATTGTTCTGTCATATCAACCCATTATAATTCCACAAGAGCTAATTGGAGGCGGATCATTGTGTTGTGTTTGTTCTGTCGCCGGCAGTTATTGCAAAGCAGAAGTCACTTCTCCATATCGGGCTCTATATTCACTGACGTAGCTTAATGGAAAAATATAAACTTTATTGGCTCCTCTCTTAACGTTCCCTTGTTGATAGACTTAAAAAAGCTGATGACCTTGTTTGTACGTTATGTATACAAAGTACTGCAACAGTTTACTGGCGCGTGTACAACAGTAACTGAAGCTGAACATTTTGCATGTAGTCGAAACATAAAGCAGTAGTTCCAGGATCAGCCTGCGATTGTCTTTTCCCATTTCGTACATCTTCAGGTATGGACAATCTTCTCTGCTATTGATGCTCGCTTTATGACGCTGAGTGTTTTTGACTTAATCTTGAGCAGCAACTCTTCGCAGATGAGCTAGTGTCTACTTTAGGTCCTCCGAAAACAAGTGAAAACTTTTCACTAAACAACTTATTATAGTACTCGTATTTCACTTTCGAATTACGATGCTTGCAAAAAAAGGTGGTGCAATTTTTCCACAGGTAGCACACAGTGTAGGCAGCGCGTTGTACGGGTGCCATAATGACCTTCGTGGATGAGGACTGATACTCGTATAATGTGATCTGTAATTTTGACAGTTTCCTCAGGTGGCATAGCAATTAACACTCTCAGTTTTCCCACTTCCATCTTTCGGTGACTACCCATTACATAGGAATTTACGAATAATTTCATCTCTCTCATTAGTTACTGCATACCTCGACATCCACATCTACGACACTAGGTCTACATCGCTACTCTGCAATTCACGGTTGGTAAGTGCCTGGCAGAGGGTTCATCGTACCAACTTCACAATAATTCTCTGTTACTCCATTCTTGAACAGGGTGCTGAGAATACGAACACTTATATCTTTCCACACGAGCTCTGATTTCTCTTATTTTATTGTGATGCTCATTTCTCCCTCTGTAGGTCGGCGTCAAAAAATATTTTCGCATTCGCATGACAAAGTTGGTGATTGAAATTTCGTGAGAAGATACCGCCGCAACGAGAAACGCCTTAATTTTAATGATGTCCTCCCCAAATCCTGTACCATGGCCATAACACTATCTCCCCTATTTTAACGTAATACAAAACGTGCTGCTTTCTTTGAACTTTCTCGATGTACTCCCTTAATCATGTCTTATAGGTAAGGATCCCATAGCATAGCAGTACCGCAGAAGAGGACGGACAAGCATGCTGTAGGCAGTCTCTTTAGCAGATCTGTTGCAACTTCTAAGGATTCTGCCAATAAACCGCAGTGTTTGGTTCACCATCCCACAACATTTTCTGTGTGTTCTTCCCAGCAGTTTGTAACTATAATTCCTTGGTATTTAGATCAATTTACGGTCTTTATAATTGATTCACTTATCGTGTGAACGAAGTTTAAAGCATTCCTTTTAGCACTCATGTGGATGACCTCACTCTTTTCATTATTTAATGTCAACAGCCAATTTTCGCACCATACATATATCGTTTTTAAATCGTTTTGCTATTGATTGTGATCTTCTGATGACTGTACTAGGCTATAAACGACAGCACCATGCGCAAAAATTCTAAGACGGCTGTTCAGATTGTCTCCCAAATCTTTTCTGTAGATGAGGAACAGCAAGGGACTTATAACACTACGTTGAGGAACGCCAGAAATCACCTCTGTTTTATTCGATGACTTTCCGTCAATTACTACAAACTTAACTTATCTGACAGGAGATCTCGTACCCAGTCGCATAACTGAGACGATATCCAAATCGTTCAGGACAAAATAAATGAAAGTTATTTTATATCTGCACCCCTTCTCGTCTGTTGGGTGATGTGCATTTATATCACAAGCGATGACCATTCCTTGCAGGAAAAGATTCTGGTCATTCTTGGTTGGTTCAAATGGTGCTGAGCACTATGCGACTAAACGTCTGAGGTCATCAGTCGCCTAGAACGCAGAACTACTGAAACCTAACTAACCTAAAGACATCGCACACATCCATGCCCGAGGCAGGATTCGAACCTGCGACCGTAGCGGTGGCTCGGCTCCAGACTGTAGCGTCTAGCACCGCACGGCCACTATGGCCTGCGGTCATGCTTGCATTGCATGTTTAGAAAATGTGTTAAAGCAAGTGTTCTCTTGTCATTTGCAATAATACTAAAAATCTTCTTTGACACTTGAAGTCTTCTCCTATTACCTGTTTCGGAACTTCTTTGCAACTGTAATTCCTACATTCCTTTCCATTTCTTCGATAGTTCGATTCTTCTTTTCTTCGCATAACTATTGCCACAAACCTCTACCTCCTTATTGACAAGACTGCTAACATCAACAGTCCCAATTTCTTCTATGTAGTCTACCGCACATTGCTGTAGTACCGACAGGTGAGAAGAAAAATAGTCCTGGACTTTAGGTGTCCCTGCGTCCAGCTAAAACATCCTGTTTGCAAGGCAGGAAACGTTGACTTTGGTTGCTTTCATGAAGAGCCTCGAGAAGCTACAAGCGGAGTTCTGCCTATAATTCATATTTCACCAAAAGACGACTTAGGTGTGTTTTTAATCAGCTATTCATTTACAGTGAAAGGCGAGCAGCTATCATTTCGACTAGGAAAGTGCAGACACATACAGTTTCCGTGATACTCTCCTGAAGTGATAAGTTGTAAAAATAACATTTGCAGGAAACGAAAATATTGTTCATTATACGTTGTTTGTAATCCTGCAGAGAACTCAGAAAAACTTGGTATTTTGAAAAATGATTCGCAATAGATGTACTCATTAATGACCTTTGTCATTATCGCCGGATAATGTGGCCGAGCGGTTCTAGGCGCTTCAGTCTGGAACCGCGCGACCGCTACCGTCGCAGGTTCGAATTCTGCCTCGGGCATGGATGTGTGTGATGTCCTTAGGTTAGTTAGGTTTAAGTAGCTCTAAGTTCTAGGAGACTGATGACCTCAGATATTAAGTCCCATAGTGCTCAGAGCCATTTGAACCATTTTTGTCATTATCAACAAATTATTTCACAAAAATTGTGGAAACCCTGAATATAATACTAGGATCAAAAACGACCATCATAAAGATGCCAAGGATTTAGCAACGGCACACACAGAAAGGAGGTAGATACACAAATACACATAAGTGACAGGGAATGATAAATGACTAAGAGAGAATTAGGTGAACTTAAACACTGAACTGAAGGACTTCCTGTCGAGCAATTCCTTCTACTCCATCACAGTCTTCGCAGAACTTCTTCAAATCCATTTTTTCGTTTTACTATAGTTAATACTAGCACTGAAATATCACAGTCTTGCATAAAAATAAGGAATTCCCGCATACTGCTTTTGAAGAAAATATACGTCTTTAATTATTTGCATATACTAGAGCCCCATCCTCGTCAGACCTATTCATGTTATGTTCATAAATAATAAAATTTCGAAATGATGACATGCTGGAAGGTGGGTGGAAGAGATTGGAAGACATGCCGGAGCAATAGGGACACATATAGCTGAAGATCATACTCCATAGGGAGCACTAATGGATATCAAATGATTTATAATAATGAAAATACAAAACTACGTATCCCACTCTCCTCCGACTGGTATCTGAAAAAATTATAGGACCCGTCTGAGGCACTGTAGTTTATTGAATCTCCAACATATTGGTGTGGTAACAGTGTGCAGCGCTGACCAATGTTGCACTAGCGTATCAATGAATAAGAGGGGAGCAGCGTACTGTGACACAAGAATACTCTATGTTCGGTTTGTTCCTTAGAGATGGACGTCCTTAGCAAACTACTAATCTGATTGCAAATCAAATAATGTTCACTGTCATTGTGTGGTTCCTCCATTCAGCGCACGTGGGAGAGAGAAAAAAATATTTACTTTTTCTTATTGTAGCTTGGAAACAGTTCTTTTTGTGACATTAATGTTCCTTCAGAATGGATGTTTTAGAAATATCTTTGATATCTAACTGAAAGAGAAACACAATCCAATTGAGAGTTAACGCAGTCTATCGTATTTCCTGTACAGCTCTGACGTAGTGAGATTTATCTATTCTAAGATTTTAGAATTGTAATAGGCACTTCCTGATTTGCTGTTCATTTTTGATTTCGAATTCTCCACTGTCGCCGTTTCACACAGCATTTGAACCTCTAGACTAAACGTAATAAACGCATGTCTCTAAAAACACAAATAAAGTAAGTTTAAATTTAAATAAATTATTAGGTATTATCAAATCGCTTGAGCTGCAAACTGCCAGCTATTATGATTGCACCATGGCTCCTATGATCACATATTGGAAATAACGTTTGGAGACCTATTAAACCACATGTAACAATGACAATGCAAGCAAAAATTTCGATGAAATTACAATTAATTATTACTTACCTCTTCTCGTGACTTTAAACCCATAATTATGACTAATTTTTACGAATCACCTAGATAAAGGGAACAAGTTTCGTTTAAATTTGCATTTCGCTCAATGAGTTGAACATGTTGCGACAGTTGTTTTTTTTTTCTTTGTAGTTTCCTCTGTTACTGATAACAATCCACATCATATTGTAAGGAAACTATGCGATTTTGAGGCCACTGAGGTCGCTGAATAACGTATAGCTATGTATTTGTTCTCTACTCCTTGCTGCTTTGTCCTCTGTTATGTCCAACATTCTCCATATTACATCCAATGTTGCTTATGTCAATGACCGAGGATACCAAGGTAATACGTCCTTCGGTCAATATCACGAATCTCTTTTTAAACGGTCTTTCTCCATACATTTCCAATGGATCCGCCAATCTTGAGCAGCGTGTCTCAGCATTAGTAGCAAATTAATATGCAGTGATAGGCACTCATCATTGACACCACAACGAAACACATCAACTCAAGAATTTGTGAAAAATATCGGTGCCAAGACACAAAGACAAAGATTGTCTCCTACTGAGTGTTTTCTGACATGTTGTGATCGCTAAAATACTAAGAAACTTTGTTTAATATTTGTGTTTTGATTATCAATTTTTTTCAGGTTCAGTTACTTTTACGTTGCAGGTAGAAGGCCAGTTCCGTGCAAGGAACGACAAGGCAAGCTAATTATTCATCCAATCAACCGAGGTAAATTCCAAGTATTATATAGCAATTAGCTAAAAATAATAGCGTTTCTATTGCTGTCCACTTCTCACCACTTGCATTTGTCAGCTGTAATAAATGAAAAAGTTCATATGGATTACTAAATGAAATCCCAGAAAATAATTATTAGAGCGATTTAACGTGAATCACTGAAACTTAGTGTAGGTATACAAATGTGCCGAAAAATGACATGCGTTTTCTCTTCGTCTTATCCAGCTCTATTACAGATGAGAACGTTCACACTTTTCTATAAACTAATGCGTATTTAATGCATATAATACCTTCGTATATTTCAGGATAAGAGTTTAAGCATACTCAGAAATCTGCCGACGTGGACCTAAAACTGTCAATGAAATATGTTAAAACAGCAGTACAGTTACATAAGCTCTTTAAAAAGTAAGTTACGTTTCTATTTGTTGTTTATTTAGCACATAGAATGATATGGTCTCTTCGTCACTATTGACCAGAGTGCCGTCAGTTTACCTGTTTCAGGTATAGTCACCAGAAATTGAGTTAATACGAATTCTCCAATGATTTTTGTTGGATGCTGGCCATATATTACGACTATAAATATTGATTTTATGGAACTAAATAAGCGAATATATCGTTTTGTGTTTCAACCTATGTCATCAGCTGATCTTTTTAAAAAGAAAGAAGGTGATAATATAATACTAGGGCACTAAATTGCAAATCAAACTAACTTCTGTACACAGCTATAATCACCCAGATACGTTACATAGTACCATGGCAACTGAATAAGCCTGAGGACGCGCTCTCAGTGTATATATACGTGCGCTCTGATATTTGGAATTGAAGGCTACAGTTGACTCTGTGAAAGTACAAAGATAATCGTAGAGTTCAAACAATTATTGTACATTTTAATTGATTATTCCGTCGCTTCTTGTTAGTACAATGCAATTGCAAATGAAAAACACTATATTATGTATGATCTACAGGATCATGTATTTTGCTGTATTCCCATTTGCATCCCTCATTTCAGAGAAAGCAAATTTTTATTTGCGGACAAACAAAACGTTGGTACTGCAATCTAACTTGGATGTCAGACTATAAATGTCACGTTGCGGAGAAATTCATCATGTGGTGCGAGATCTGGGATGACAGAATTGTTGGTCCTATTGTCATTGAAAGGAGCTTCAGTGCGATGGACTGCCGGCACTGAGGTGAGCCAACGGTTGGATAGACAGTTCCCTGGACACTGGCTACTTGACAAAATCTCACTATAATGGGGTTTTCATCTACGAAACCACTTAAAAACGATTTTGTGCGAGCAGAAAATCCGAACGCCGTCTATTTTAAAAAAAGAATCTCGCTAGCGTACCAAAAAATAACAGTCGAAATATTGTCATGTCGATTTAGTAGGGAGACAGTTGGAACATATACTGTAACTGTAGCTGCATATTATGCATAAACTAAACATTAGTTACTGCTTTCATTATTATTTGTATGGAGATTTATGACTCACATCGTGTATTTATCTACCACCAACAAGAAGCACCAAGTCGGATATCGTAGGAGTGTTTAAAAATCATGAGGTGCTAACCTACAAGTTTAAAAATTTAAACAATTTCCCATAACACTACATACGAAGAAACCGTAAGTCATACACTTCACCGAGCGAGGTGGCGCAGTGGTTAGCACACTGGACTCGCATTCGGGATGGTTCAACCCCGTCTCCAGCCATCCTGATTTAGGTTTTCCGTGATTTCCCTAAATCGTTTCAGGCAAATGCCGGGATGGTTCCTTTGAAAGGGCACGGCCGATTTCCTTCCCCATCCTTCCCTAACCCGAGCTTGTGCTCCGTCTCTAATGACCTCGTTGTCGACGGGACGTTAAACAACACTAACCTAACCTAACCTCATACACTTCAGCTGTCAGCTGTTAACTCTGATGTGAGAGGCACCTCATACTCAGTATTCTGTTTTCTCCTGCAGAATGCGGCGGGCAGGGGAGCTTAGTGAGTCCAAACTTGAACTAGTTACTGGGTGTCACCTGAGTAACAAAACATGAGTGATGTTTCAACCCTTCTAAAGCTACCCAAGCCCACTGTTGGTGATCTGATCGTGAATGAACCATAGCTAAACCAAGACCAGGCAGACCCCATGTGCTGAGCGACATGGAACGTCGAGCACAGTGGAGGATGGTTGTAGGAAAATCAGCGGAAGGGATCACACGTGAGTGCCACCATCAGTCCAGCCAACACTATGCTAAAATGCAGCTCCAAATAAGTCGCACATTTCTGGAGTCATTGCTGGGCGACACTTGGTACAAGAGAGACGCCACTGGACAGTGGATCGTAGGAAACAAGTGGAGTGATGACTCACACTATAACTTGTGACAATCCGATGGAAGGTTTGGGTTTGGCGAACGCCCGGTAAACGTTACCCAACAAAAGTACGGAGGAAGAAGGGGGGTGCTTCTGCTGGTTAGAGCGTGGTCGCGTCACTGTCCTTACGGAAACGCCAAATACGAAATGATATGGACAAATTTTACATTTGTGAAGAGATGACTGCTTGTATCAATAAGACGATGAAACCTATCACATAGCAGCATGAGTGAGACAATGGTCTGCCGACAATCACATTCCTGAAGTGGACTGGCGTGCCCAGAATCGGACATGAACCCAATGAAACACCTTGGGGATAATTTAGTACGTGGACTTGACTCCACATGCAATCGTCCAACATTGCTTCCTTCTTTGGTTTCGGCTCTTGAGAAAAAAAAGAATGGGCGACCATTCCTACACAGCCATTCAGACATCTAACTGAAAGTGTCTGCAGCAAATTTCAAGTCATGATAAAGGCGGAGGGTGGACGTACACCCCATTCTAACATCCACTAATAAGTATCGGCCGTGCGGTTCTAGGCGCTGCAGTCCGGAACCCCGGGGCTGCTACGGTCGCAGGTTCGAATCCTGCCTCGGGCATGGATGTGTGTGATGTCCTTAGGTTAGTTAGGTTTAAGTAGTTCTAAGTTCTAGGGGACTGATGACCTTAGATGTTAAGTCCCATAGTGCTCAGAGCCATTTGAAACACTAATAAGTATCCCGATTCTTTTGATCAGATAGTTTAGTGGAACCCAAGAAACATGCAGCGTAGTTTATACATCCACCTTTACTCTAGTCACTTAGCGACGCTCCATTCCGTAAACAATCCCATAAATATCCAGTATCATTTATCGTCCTGCAGTTGTATGCCGGGAATTAAATACAGGTTTTATCATGGTCAGTGAAGTTATCGGTTTGTTTCATTGGACAAGTGGATTGTATATTCTCCCAACTGTGTAACATAGAAGACAGCGTGTTTAAGAGATTCAAATCACCATAAATGTTGATCCAGTGCGGAAAATCTCTTTTAATTGGAGGTTAACAAGTCGAATATGCACATGATAAATATAAAAGAATAAGCCGATATGGTGCCTGAAAACAAATTAATATGTCTAGTGGGAAGTAAAATCTAGTGGTTTTAGGTTCTTATTCAAACTGATATTGGAACTGAAGGGGTTGTGAATACAGCTGAATGCAAAATTAACCGTTGTATCTTTTATCCACAAACAGTATTTAATGAAATCAATAGATGTGCAGTATTTCTCCTGTGGCGAGTCTCGTCCTGCGAAGCGCATTACTCACAGAACCCGTCACATTCACAACGGCACGCAAAGCCAAGGTGCTTGTTATCAACTAGGTATCTCTTCCAAACTTACACTATTAATTGACGTACGTACACAATAATATACTCTCTGGTGCTGAAGCTGCCAGTGTATTGAGTTATATTAGTGATTTTCCTAAAGGTGTATATGTGGTATTGTTTTCCTGAGTTTATTCAGAAGAGATAATAATGATAACATACACTTACAGATATGGATCGTCGTTTAGTACTTTCACTGCTCTTCGTGATATCAACTCTGCAGTTCCTAACAGTATGGAGAAATAACTTACTCTTGGAATCAAAGGTTCTCACAGTTTATATAAAGGTTGCTTTTTGTTGAAGGCACCCAATTTTGGAAGGAAAAAGGAGAATACTTGTTTACACAGAAATGCAGGTGGCGTCATGAGTAAGTTCTGTTGAAGAAACAGCTCTCGGGGCCAGAGACGTGCAGTATTTTCGTACCCCCCTCTTCTTGGAACTCTGTTACAGGAGTTAACTAGAAAATTTCTCACCTGAAGATGAGGAGAGAAACGCGGAAATTCACTGATAAATAAATCGTAATACTGACTGGCAGTCAGCCGTGAACTTTATTGGCCTATTTGCCGGCGAGAGTAGTTCACCCAGTCACAGTTCGCAGTTGCAGAGCGCGCCGGGACCGGGCGCTCCCTTCTGATATACACTGTTATGTGCGCGGCAATGAATCCCTCTGGAATACGGAACAGCCCCATTTAATTAAGGTTTAATGGATTCCAGGCCAATAGCACTCACACCTAGCGAGGGAATCTCATGTAGCCGTGACGTCTGGCCCATAACAGCCTTTATACCTCAGTCGTATTTGACACTTCCAGCAGATACCGTCTTTATTACTAATTTATATTTCTATAGTGTCATGTTTCCCCTACCAAATTTCGTCTCCGACGCGGGACGGAGCCGTAACGTGCGTTTACGACAGCAACACCGCAAAATTTTATAAGTGATGAACTTTTATAGACCATAAAACTCACCTATTGGTCATGAAAAGTTTTTCTGCGGTTCGTTTAGGTTACATATTTTTATATTTTCTGCGCTCATAAGCTTGTAATACAAAGCCATAACGTCGCTGAATGCGTCCTAAGAGTACGCCTACCTTGTGTTTCAAGCAAAAGAACTCGCTCATGTTCTCCTGGAGATACTCAGCTACTTTATAGAATTCTGCTAACGATTCAAGCTGTCCCTAACGACCGAGAAACGGAGGATTTGGTCTTAAAAAGAACAAAACACAGTTTAGAAAAATAGGAAACTTTTCCTCTTAACAGTGAGTGAACAAGGCAAAAAGTAAATGGGTGTGTTACCACTTGTAAGATGAAAAAACAGTGCGATAATTACGGTGATGAGGACAGGTTAGTGACAACATGGAACAAATTTACTTTTAGACGTACTTGTAACTTTATTACGTTTTTTTGAAATATTGGCTAATTCGAAGCAAGTTATAAGAAGGATAGCTGGAAGGCTATCTGGGACATGTTGTCATACAAAAGTTAGTTCTTGAAGATAACACTAGTCAAACTTCTTTAACTGAAGTCGATGAAAGAGACGAAAAATTAGTCAATAGTTTTTGATGATGCTGAGCAACAGTCATACAATAATTTTTAAATGAACATGCCGCCATTTGACTGTAATTTTCTTTATTTAATTGCTACCCAGGTTTCGGCCTTTTACGTCATTTTCAAATGAAGTTTATGTCATTAATACATACTGCAGGACTTCAAGCTCAAAATCGGCCATAAATTAAGAAAAATATTCGCTCCCCACATATGCCAAATGTAAAATAATCAACTTGTAAAAAGATTAGTAAATAAGATTGGGAGCAGCTCGTATTTAAAATTTTTTTATTAAATTAATTTAATACTTAATAATTTTTTTATTAAATTTCACTAGAGAAGGGCATAAAAGACCGAAACATGGATCCTAATTAAATAAATAACAGTACAGTCAAACTGTGGTGTATTCATTTAAAAATGTAAAAGTCAAAAATTAGTTTTCTTGAACACAAAAATTTATTGTAAGGACATCTTACGCGAATTCGTTTTAGCAATACTCGTCCTTTTGTTAGAAACAGTTTTATAGATAACGGAAGCCAACATGCTTATTTTCTTTCAAACGATTGTTTGTTTCTTGAGGATTCTTTGAGTTGCTCGATCACAGTTCATTGAAGTTTACGATGTTGATAACTTTTACGTTCCAACTTTGCTGTATGCTTTCAGATAGTATTGTGAACATTTCGAACCAGAATAATTAATTACAAGTGCTACACTAACTTAGAAAAATAACGGGGTGGCAGTAGACTGAAAACACTTTAGCTGTCGTCAGAATGGATCTAGTGTCTGACAGATTTCGGGTACGGACAGTAAACTTAATGAACAAAATCAAGAAAGAAACCAATGAGGTAAGAGATCAGTAAGTTATAGTGTCTACGTCTTTCACAGAGGACACCTAAGAGAGAGACCATTTTGGTCACTCTTTACGTTTCACTGGGTCGATTGTAACAATTTTCGTATTAAAAAAGCAACTTCTCGTATTTGTGGGATCACAAAGGCGCTGTTGTCACATTACGTAACAAGTGACAAGAATGCTTTACATTCTTCGTTCGGGCTTTGTCTCTGTCAGTGTGGACTTGTGGGTCATCCCTGACGTAAATATTTTGTTTGTTCTCCCCCATCTAGTTCCACTGAATGGTCGCCGTCATCAGAGGCTTTTCTTTTCTTCTTTAACGTGTGAAATTTGGAATTGTTCCATAGTGGGAGATGTTATTTTTAAACATTTTTGAAATAATTTTTGCTGGTGTTAAATACAATAAATTACCTTTACCCTATACGTCAATACTTGGATGATTTGTTGTGCATTTCACATAGAAAATATATGCAACGTGAGCACCTGTTACTTGAACGTAAATTATGGCTTTACGTGTCTCTCTCTCATCTCGCTATGGTTACATTGGCTATTAATATTACACTTTCGCAGATTACGTGATACGAGTTCGGCCAACACAATACCATTTTTTCCCGGATTTGTCCGTAAGTGGAAGAATACAGTAACAGAGTTTCACCCGTCGACACTTACTGAATTCAAATTTTTGTCACAATTTATTTAGAAGACCGACAACTCAAGCACATCTCACGACCCTTTTTCACAGTTTCAGTTCTGTCACTACACCATGAAAGATGGAAAGACAGAAGTGGGTCGTGCGTGACTAGCTTAGTCGCTATGAGCGTTGGCAGCCAAAGGGAATTGTCCGATTGCGGGCCCCTGTCCGGCACACCGTTGTAATCCGTCAGGAAGCTGAATAACAGTTCACACTCACCTGTAAATGTATAGTTTCTTCTGGAACCATTTAACTTTCATCATACTCATGTTGCCGCGTCGTGTTATGAGTCCAAGCTGAAAAGCAATGCCTCCGTAATTTTTATTTGGAATATCTTACAGCTCTTTAAATAAAACAAATGTTAATAACATTTACACCTTTTTTGTTCATGTCGACATATGCGCAGTCCTCTACCGTAGAGGGCGTGTAACACTGGGGGCGGGGGTGGGGGGCGGGGGGTCGTAGTAAATATGTCAGCGCTTGAGAAACAGCGTGCTGTAATCGAGTTTCGAATTCGAAGAGTTCGTCCACACATGTCAAGCTACAGTGAATCCGTTGGGTTCACTTTCATAGATCATCCTCCATACAATCCCAACTTGGCCCAGTTTGATTTTCGTCTATTTCCAAAACTTAAAGAACACCTTCGAGGACTTCACTTTCATAGTGATGAAGTGTTGAGGTGAGGTTATGGCTCTTTCAACAAAGTTAAACGTTCTACAGCAACAGTATCAACAAACTGGTCACTTGTTGAGAGAAATGTGCTCGTCACTAATGTGACTACGTTGAGAAATAAATATGCACACTTGAAGAATAAAGATGGAGAATAGTAATGAAGTTTATTTTACTTTCAACTCATTAAGAATTTTGACATAAAAAATTATGAGCCATAGCTTTTCAGCACGCTATCGTGATTAGAGTTTATTAGTAGTACTGGGGACAAAATAAACTACTTGGAGGTCAGCCTTTTGAATGATTACGAAATTTTGGTAGGTATTATGTAAGCAATCACGAACAGTTTTCAGTACGATACTTTGCTGAATCGGAACTTTAATGAGGAAGTAACTAATTTGTATGGAATAGAGAGTTTTGACTGATGGCTCAAAAGCAGCCTGTTACTAGTCGAAAACGCTGACGGTTTTGATGTATGTATTTTATAATAGTAACGTAGCTTCTAATATCAATTGGATAGATAAAATTCTGCAATTTCAGAGCTCCCAAATTTTATCCACAGAAGAGCGAATGGACTTTTACTGTCACTAATCGCTTCTTTCCAGTCTGGAAGTGATTTGTCAATGTGAAAAATGGCAAGAGGACCAAAGGATCGGAATCCACTTTAAACTGTATGTTTCCATTTGACTGGGTGGGTAAGTCAGTACAATGGTTGAAGGAAGACTACTGTTTGCCACCTTCAAAGCTGCTACTGTGATAAGACACAACGTTATGACCACTGCCCACCGCAACGTTGTTTGCCGCCTGGTGGCGCTGTGAGCAAGTGACGCGACAGCAAAATTATGAAAGCGGTGCACACACGGTCTAGGGATCACTCTCACGAAGACATGGGCTGCAAATGGGGAAATCCATTGAGATAAGCGACTTTGATAAAGGGCAGATTATTATTACGCAGAGCCTGTGAACTAGTATCTCGATACCGCTATGCTGGTTGAATGTTCACATGCTACTGTCGTCAATATGTACGGAAAGAAGAAGTACAGTGAAACTACCACTAGGCGCTAAATGGCTGGACGTCCACGACACTTTACAGAACGTGGCGTTCGGAGGCGTCTCTGCTCTGTAAAGTAGGACAGATGATTTGTGGCTTCTCTGCCGAAAGGGCTCAATGCTGGTGCACGCCAAAGGGTTTCGGACACATTATACACTCTTAAACATGAATCTCGGCACCAGACCTACTTGTTCACATGTTGACCCAACGACATCGTCAGTTACGATAGCAGTGGGCACGAGATCATCGGGATTCGACTGTCGGTCATTGGCAGCGTGTTGGCTCTTTCTATGAATCACATTTTTGCTACAGTAGCTCGATGGTTGTCCCCACAAACGCATTCATACTGCTGAACTACAGCTCTAAACGTGCAACGTGCCACGGACGCAGGTTGGTGGGAGCACTATTGTGCTACGGGAGACATTCTGCTGCACTTGCATCGGACCTGTGTTAGTAATCGAAGACACGCTGACAGCTGCGATCCACTTGCTTCCCTTCATGCTTGATGTCTTTCCCGACGGCGCTGTCAGCTTTCAGCAGTAAAATTGTCCTTGTCTTGGAGTCAGAACCGTGCTACATTGGCTTTAGGAGCGTTATAGTAAACTCACGTTGATGTCTCGGCGATCAAACTTGTAGCGATTCAAACTTATGGAACCCATGTGGGACGCTATCCGACACCATCGTTGAGTACGCAAATCAGCGGCATATTATTTATGCGAATTACATCACCTGTGCGTAGACATCTAATGCCACATACTTCCACAAACCTAACAGCAAACTGTCGGATCCCTGATACGCAGAATCAGTTATGTATTTCGTTCCAAAGACGGGAAAGCGAGCTGTTAAGCTGGTGGTAATAATTTTTTGGCTCATCAGTGTATACGAAATATCGGGTATATTCAGGCACGTTTCCAGTGTTAATAAAAGTCTCAGAACAGACAGTCATAAGAAAATCGGCGCGTTTCCTTTTTGTATCCCTTGAGGTAATTCTATCAGTGTACAATAAAAATGCATGTTTTTCTTTGCTGATTTTGAAAATAAAACAGATAATCGAAGAGAGGATGCCCTTAACATATTGATAGTTGCTATTGACTATAAACTGTCCCAGCCCTAAAATAATTAGGAATAACTGTCTGGAGCGACAGAAAGTGGAATGATTACCAAGGGAAAGGCAGATATCAGGCTGAGATTCATTGGAAGGATAATAAGGAAATGTAATTAATCCATAAAAGAAGTGACAAAGTAATCTTTCGACCGGTTCTTGAGAATTGTTCAACGGTTCGGGACCCTTATCCGGTTAAATTAATAGAGGAGATTGGGAAGATCTAACGAATAGCGGCGCTTTTGATTACGGAGTCGTTTAGGACGCGTTTAGGCAGCGTTACATACGAGAATATGCTGAACATATTTGCAGAAACTACGTTCCAAGAAGAGTCAGATACCATGCATACATACATATACATATAGATATACACGTACATACGTCTTATGAAATGACCTTAACTAGAAAATCAAATCAATTAAAGCTCATACGAATGCAGCACCTTTCGTGAATGGAACGGGGAAGGAGTGAATATGATCGAGACGCCATTCGTACCCTCTGCCACATACTTATGGAGGTTTGCAGAGTACAGATGTAAATGCGGATGTCAAACTTCCCTCCACCAAACTGAACACGTAATTTTTAACAGTGACGTACCGTGTGGCTGGAAGATAGGAATATTTTTGTTTAACATTACGTGGACGAGTTTATTAGAGAGGAACACTAGCTCAAGTTGGGATGTTACTGGTATCCACTTAAAGCAACCTAGAAAAAACGAGAAAAACCGAAATCTCGTTGGCTGGACGGACATTGAACTCTACTCCTCCCGAATAATATTTCAACGAATTAACCACTTGCGCTATCCACTCGGTCGTGTGGTTTTAGCATTGGATGGTTTCGATATAAAATACTATCCTTCGTCTGTTTCACAGTTATGGAATATTAGCGTTTTGTTCTGCCATGATTTTATTCAGGATAATGCTAATAAGATATTTAATTTTATGTCCTGACTCTTGTAATCATAAACTTACACTGACAGTGAGCAAAATGATAAAAAAGTATTGTTGCATTCTGTTTGGTTATAATTGATCAATGAATACTGCGAAGGCATTCTGAAGAGTGGTATTTCAGTGTTTTGCGGATATCCAAAGATTAATGGCTCACTTACATAGGTTTATCCGTTTCTCATAATATCAAAATACTCTCAGATTCACTTCTAGCTGGCTGCGTGTTATCAGAGGCTCAGGTTATTCAAATGCTTTCATTTCTGTTATTTGTTATTGTGGCTAGAGTCAGCTATCAGACAACTCAGTTTCCAGCCTGGTTATGAAATAATATCTGGTGGGAGTTAATAATTTCAAGACCTTGAATTCGTAAAACTTTTTGGCTTAGAATTTTAGGAGCGGTTACGGACCATTGTTGCCGCAAGAAATTTTCAAACGCTCTGAGGAAAGAATAGCATTATCTCATGTCACACTGGTTTTTTAAATGTAGCATACCATTTTCACGTAACCTCAGGAAACTGGCAACCTCCATCTTTCTTTTCTTAAAGAAGAGTTGCTTCAGTTTGATATTTAGTTACGCATCAGGGTAAAGTTTCCTTGTGTTAGAGAAAAATCGGTCGTAATTTATACACGTTGGGTAGGTTTTCAGCAAATACCCTGATAGTCTTGTAAACTATCTAGCACGACCCCATCCTTTAAAAGAATTGTCTTAGGATCGACCGGCGATGAGAATGTAGGCGTCGACATTTCAGTCTCCGTGGACTGAAGCAGTTTTTTTGCATTAAGTGTATCTGTTTTGAGTGGAGTGTTAGTGTCAACAATGACTAAATCACTCCTCTATTTATTTGAGCCTTTAACGTAACATTACCAGGAGACCAAGGTTACCCATAACCTCAGCTGCAGCGTGCGAAATAAATTTTTGTAGGTAATTGATATATGATCAGATTATTACAATCGATATCGGCATTAAAAAAACAAGTATTTTAAGAATGAGTTAATCCGGTATTTGTGTAGACAAAGAGCATAGAATGCGATCTAAAGTGGTGCCACACCGTGGCAGACGTTGGTTCCATTGTAAGGAGAAAGAGTGAGGGAAATAATACAGTTATTAGGCTACACTGGACTTCAGCAAGAGCCTGGTTCAAGTTTTCATACTGATTAACACAGTTTGCCTTCGCGTAAATGGCTGGATTCTTTCCTTAGAAGGCAATCGTTTCCAAAATTTGTTTCCATGTGAGCTAGTAGTCTGACTATAGTTATTTCAATGCGGACAGGTGATTCAAGTCAGACTTCCCTGTTTTCTTTTTGATGCGGATTTTATGTGCTCTCGGGTGCCATGAATTAGATTTTTTATTGTTTTGAATCAAAAATGAATGCAGACTTTCCTTCAGCAGAAGAGGCATTGTTCCCTCATCTATATCAACGGTGAGTTAATAGTTCATCTTCATCGACTTCGCTGTTGATGTGTTTTTGTTGTGTTATGATCTACCACATGTTTAACAGGTACCGAAACCGTGTCTTCGAATCGTTACAAAACGTCGATTAGCTGTTGGTTTTCAGTCCGAATATTGGTTTGATGCAGCTCTCCACGGTACTCTATCCTGAGGAAGCCGTAGCGGTACTGAAAAACCTGGTTGTTCCTATACATAATTCCGGAGGCAATGTCACCACAGACAGATATTACGCTTCCGTTGATTTGGCCAAACATTTTTTGAGGAATCACAAGCTAACTGTCGTGGGGGCATTACAAGCTAACAGTAAAGATATCTCAAGAAGAGAATTATATTACACTAAATTTGCTTTCAGCTTTTGTAGCACTGGAAATACCTCAATCACAATTGTTTCTTATATCCCCCGTGAAAAACCAAAAGAAAACTTTCTGTTGCAGCCAGCCGCTGTGAACGAGCGGTTCTAGGCGCTTCAGTCCGGAACCGCGCTGTTGCTGCTACGGTCTGCAGGTTCGAATCCTTCCTCGGGCATGGTTGTGTGTTATGTCCTTAGATTAGTTAGCCGGCCGCGGTGGCCGTGCGGTTCTGGCGCTGCAGTCCGGAACCGCGGGACTGCTACGGTCGCAGGTTCGAATCCTGCCTTGGGATGGGTGTGTGTGATGTCCTTAGGTTAGTTAGGTTTAAGTAGTTCTAAGTTCTAGGGGACTTATGACCTAAGATGTTAAGTCCCATAGTGCTCAGAGCCATAGGTTTAAGTAGCTCTAAGTCTATAGGACTGATGCCCTCAGATGTTAAGTCCCATAGTGCTCAGAGCCATTTGAACCTCTTAATTAGTTAACTGATCAACCCACATAATTTTCAACATTCTTTAGTAGCACCACATTTCAAAATCTTATATTCTATTTTTATCTAAACTTTTTATCATCCATGTTTCATTTCCATACATGGCTACACTCCATACAAATTACCAGAAACGCTTCTCTTGCCATTGCAAGTTCACATTTTATATCCTCTTTATTTCAACCATCATCAGCTGTTCTGCCGTCTAAATAACAAAACTCGTCGGCTACATTAAGTATCTCGTTTCCTAATCTACTTCCCTCAGCATCACCTGATTTAATTGGACTACATTGTTGATGTTAATCTTATATCTACCTTTCAAGATACAATCCATTCCGTTCAACTGCTCTTCCAGTCCTCTGCTGTCTCTGACAGAATTACGTTGTCACTGGAAAAACTCAAAGCTTTTTTTTCTTCTTCCAGAAGATCAATTCCTTCTCCAAATTTTTCTTTGGTTTCATTTTGTGGTTTCTCAATGTATGGTTTCTCAATGTAAAGATCGAATAACATCGGGGATAGGCTAAAATCCTGTCTCACTCTCTTCTCAATATTTGCTTTCTTTTCGTGCCCCTCGACTCCTGTAACTGCTGTCAGGTTTCTGTATATGCTGTAAATAATATTTAACTCCCTGTATTTTACCCCTGCAACCTTCAGAATTTGAAAGAGGGTATTACAATCAAAATTATCATTAACTTTCTCTAAATCTACAAATGCTATAAAAGTAGGTTAGTCTCTTTAACCGACTTTCTAAGATAGCTGGACTATCTATGAAGATAGTTTCTGCAAACGGCTGTTCTATTAGTGTAGACCACTCATATAATGTTTTTGAAGATTATGGAATTAATTCCTATCGTCTGTTAGAAATCGATGCATTATAGGATGACGCAAAATAAACGGAAAACTGATTGCTCATTAAGAAAGAAAATGCGAGAACAAGGTCTGACGGGTCTTTTCTGAGCACTGCTCCTGGAGATTGTAATCACCCCTTTTTAGAAAAAAAAGTATGTTACCTAGTTGTTCGCACCGAAAAACAAAAATGGAGCCGCAGTGGGAAATAGATGTCCTTCATCATGTCCTTTACTGCGACGTCCGAAGCAGAGTTGTGTGAACCAAAGCACATGAAATTCTTGGAACATGTTCGCCGCTAGAAGTCGGACAATTGCACGCTGCACGTATTGTTCGTCGTGCTTTGACCTACCTCAGGACGTTCGTGAAATAACTAGGAACTTGGACCTAAACGCACTTTTTCAGGCCATTAAAAAGCCCGCGGCCTTTCAGCGTGCGAGCAGCACAACATTCGGCGCATTTTAATCTGCCGGAGCTCCCGGTTTCCGCGCCTGCGCACAGGTTGTCGGCGCCGGCAGGCGCTCGCGGCCGCATTCATCACCGGCCCTCACTTAGAAACCCCGCAGGATTAATTTCATGCGGCTGAAAGGTATTTCAAATTAGACTCGGAAAAACGCGCGTACGCAGATTCATTTTTCATCTCGCGCCTGCGTCCAACGCTGCTGGTAATTGGCCAATACGAGCTTTCCGTTTCGGGCTGTTTTCAATGTTTTAATTAAAAAACCGACGCCGGTGCTAAACTAATTAGTCAACCAGTTCCCAATAGCTGACGTGTGTGTTAATGAGCTTATAACAAGTACTTCGTGGAAGGAAGGAGAACAGAGCTTATTTTTGTGAACTTCAATGTCGAAAGTTCTTTTGAATAACTTTCATAAATGATTGACTCTGCATTAAGGAATTCAATAGCATCTATCCGTATCTCTTACGGATCTTGTTCTAGGTACTATTCATGAAAGCTTCGCTTTTCTCAGTCTTGAATTTGTTGTTGAGTACTGTACCAGAGTTCTGTGTAGTAAAGTCTGTGGGAGATACCATATGTGGAATAGACTGAAGCATGAGCTAAGGATTGTCACGCGAGACGTTCGAGCCGACAACTGCTGCTCGCTGTTAGTTCGTAGATAAGGTATTATTGTAATTGCGGTCTTCAATGGGAGAGGTGGGATGTACGACTCCACCTAGTCTGTCCTGTATAGACTTCTTCATTTTACAAAGTTACTGCAACCTACAGCCATTTGAATGCTTACCAAGCACAAAATTTGCTCTAGCTGTACTACACTCCTGGAAATTGAAATAAGAACACCGTGAATTCATTGTTCCAGGAAGGGGAAACTTTATTGACACATTCCTGGGGTCAGATAGATCACATGATCACACTGACAGAACCACAGGCACATAGACATAGGCAACAGAGCATGCACAATGTCGGCACTAGTACAGTGTATATCCACCTTTCGCAGCAATGCAGGCTGCTATTCTCCCATGGAGACGATCGTAGAGATGCTGGATGTAGTCCTGTGGAACGGCTTGCCATGCCATTTCCACCTGGCGCCTCAGTTGGACCAGCGTTCGTGCTGGACGTGCAGACCGCGTGAGACGACGCTTCATCCAGTCCCATACATACTCAATGGGGGACAGATCCGGAGATCTTGCTGGCCAGGGTAGTTGACTTACACCTTCTAGAGCACGTTGGGTGGCACGGGATACATGCGGACGTGCATTGTCCTGTTGGAACAGAAAGTTCCCTTGCCGGTCTAGGAATGGTAAAACGATGGGTTCGATGACGGTTTGGATGTACCGTGCACTATTCAGTGTCCCCTCGACGATCACCAGAGGTGTATGGCCAGTATAGGAGATCGCTCCCCACACCATGATGCCGGGTGTTGGCCCTGTGTGCCTCGGTCGTATGCAGTCCTGATTGTGGCGCTCACGTGCAAGGCGCCAAACACGCATACGACCATCATTGGCACCAAGGCAGAAGCGACTCTCATCGCTGAAGACGACACGTCTCCATTCGTCCCTCCATTCACGCCTGTCGCGACACCACTGGAGGCGGGCTGCACGATGTTGGGGTGTGAGCGAAAGACGGCCTAACGGTGTGCGGGACCGTAGCCCAGCTTCATGGAGACGGTTGCGAATGGTCCTCGCCGATACCCCAGGAGCAACAGTGTCCCTAATTTGCTGGGAAGTGGCGGTGCGGTCCTCTACGGCACTGCGTAGAATCCTACGGTCTAGGCGTGCATCCGTGAGTCGCTGCGGTCCGGTCCCAGGTCGACGGGCACGTGCACCTTCCGCCGACCACTGGCGACAACATCGATGTACTGTGGAGACCTCACGCCCCACGTGTTGAGCAATTCGGCGGTACGTCCACCCGGCCTCCCGCATGCCCACTATACGCCCTCGCTCGAAGTCCGTCAACTGCACATACGGTTCACGTCCACGCTGTCGCGGCATGCTACCAGTGTTAAAGACTGCAATGGAGCTCCGTATGCCACGGCAAACTGGCTGACACTGACGGCGGCGGTGCACAAATGCTGCGCAGCTAGCGCCATTCGACGGCCAACACCGCGGTTCCTGGTGTGTCCGCTGTGCCGTGCGTGTGATCATTGCTTGTACAGCCCTCTCGCAGTGTCCGGAGCAAGTATGGTGGGTCTGACACACCGGTGTCAATGTGTTCTTTTTTCCATTTCCAGGAGTGTATTTTTAGCCTCCACACTTTCCACCATTACGACACAAACTATTCTTTGATGCCTCATCATATGTCTTACCAGCTGATCCCATCTTTTAGTCGAGTTATGCCACAAAGTTCTTGTTTCTCCTGTTAGATTCAGTACCTCTTCATTAGTTATTCGATCTACCCGTCTCAACTTCAGCATTATTTTGTAGCAGCACATTTTAGAAACTACTATTATCTTCTTATCTGAACTGCTTATCGTCTACTTTTCACTTATGTACAACGCAACACTCCAGAAAAATACCTTCAGAACCATTAGTAACGCTCAAATTTATATAAGAAGTTAAAAAATTCCTCTTTTTTAGAAACTTTTTCTGGGTATAGCCGGTTTGTATTTTAAACTCTCCAGTCACATTAATAGGACCACCTGTTAGAAGCCTGCTGTAAGAGAGTCAGTGAGTTTCTGGAAGATACCGACAGGGATGTGGAGTGACGCCTATTCCAATGCAGAGACCATATACGCTTGGTTTCTCGGTTGAGGATCCACGTTCGGTTGAGGATTCACGCCGTGAGCAGCATGATCGAAGTTGTCTCACTGATTCTAAGCTGGGTTTAAATCTGGGGTGTCTGGTGGCCAGCGGAGTACGTTAAACTTATCCTGGTGCTCTTCGATTTATGCATAAACATTATGAGCTGTGTGACACGTTGTATTGTCCTGCTGGTAGATGCCATCTTGCTGAGGAAAAACAAACATGTTGGGGTGGACATAGTTCCCAAGGATAAACACATACTGTTGGTAATCCATTGTGCCTTCCAGAATGACGAGATCATCCAGGGAATGCTCTCCAGCCTAAACCCTTTTGACGATTGTTGCAGCGTGTTTGGCTTCAGGCGTTTCACGCCATACATGCCAACGGCCATTTGTTCAACTGAGAATAAAATGCGATTTTCTGAAAAGGCTACCTACCTCGTGGATGTACAATTGCGGCAGTTGCGGGAAAATTCCAGGATTAGTCGCCAATGAATAGCAGTGATCAGGGGTGCATGAAACGGGTGCCTACTGCGGAAGCCTATATGCAGACACGATCGCACGATCGTTATACGTTCGTTCAGGAGACACTACTGGTAGCCCCTTGGTTCATCTGGACAGTCAGTTGCTCAACAGTTGACATCCCAACATATGTCTTTCACCCCTGTCATCTAAGGCCATTTGAACTGATTTCAGCACTGGATGACCATTTGCAGTGCCTTAACTCTTCTGTAGTAGACAAAACTGCTGGTACAGGACGAATATTTTGTTCTCTACTAGGATGGAGGGACATCTGTAGATTTAGTACCTTTCCCAGTACACTGAGTAGCTGTTTAATCTATTTTGGGTGTTCATGTTACTAGAACAGCAATTAATATACGGTCGTAAAGTACTGAGTCGTGGCTGGCTCATGTTATGCGTTGTATCAAACCTTGGTTGCCTATTCTGTGTTTAACCTCCCGCGGTTATCGAGATTATGCTGTTATCCTCTCTCTCCGCGAGTGGCAGCGGCGGTGTTTATCGATATTCGCACCTTGTACTATCTTTGGCCTGGCGGGTGCTGTGCTGCGTGCAACCTGTTGGTCGGTTGGCGTGGAGCACTGAGGAAATCTCCGCGGCTCGTGGTTTGGCCGAGGCCGCTGGCGGCGTCTACGCGCGGTCGGAGTGTGTGCTGCTGTTCCCACTGCTACGAGGTCTGTGGCTCACCGATCCTTGACACGAAAGTTGAGTTTTGACTTAATCTACCAGCAAGTCACGACTGTTCACATTGTGTCGTTTGGATTTCGTTGTCGGCTGTTTTGACATTCCCGCGAGCAACAACGTGTGTTTTCAATTTGGCAAATTTTACCCACCCTGTTTAACTGTACTTGGTTATTTTTAATTGAAGTGCAACCAGCGGAATCTTCTGCCTTACGGCCGTTAACGTTCCGGTTACCTACCCTGGCCGTTGACGTAAATTCAGGCAGCGTATTTTCCTCATCGTGTTGTCGCTGTCCAGCACGGTGTGTAGTTTGACAGCTCAATGTATAATTGGTTGTTTCATTGAACTCCCTGTTTTGTGCTGGTCGGGTGGAGCGGAAGTTACCTTGTCGGTGGGTCCGTTGACTGTCTGTCGGTTGGGTTGTTGTCGGATCGAGAATGGTTGGGCCGACTGCCTGTCTCACCTAAGCGAGCGTTAGTGTATGAATTACAGGCCGAACCCCGGAAACTTCTGAGCGCCGTTGGGTGTACTGCCTTTTCTTATTTGTTCTTGTTGTTTGTTTTTGTATGGCTTCTAGCCGATTTTTAAATTAAGGTTGTTTTGCCCTTGTTTGGGCCTTCAGCCTAATTAAAGAGCTGTTTTAAGATAAGGCCTTTTGGCCTTATAAAAAATTATTTTGGTTTGAGTTTTAAGTGATGGGTCTCCAGCCGATTTTTACATTAAGTTGTTTTGCTCTTAAGATGTCAGATTGTTTAGGCCTTCCGCCTAGTTAAAGAACTGTTTTAAGTCAAGGCCTTTTGCCTTTTAAAAATTTAATTTGGGTTTGAGACTGAAGAGATGGACCGTCAGCCGATTTTTTAAAAATTAAATTTGTTTTGCTCTTAAGTTGTGAGATGGTTTGGGCATTCAGCCTAGTTGAAAGAACCTTCTGTCTTTTTAATTTCTGGTTATGGTTTGAGCCTTAAGTTATCGGCTTTCAGCCGATTTTAAATTAAAGTGGTTTGCCCTTAAGGCATGAGATTGTGTGGCGCATTCAGCCGGTAAATTAAACACTGCGTTTCTTTAAAAAATTTCCTGGCTCTTGTAATGTTTGGTTAAATAAATAAAGTTGTATGTTCGAATGTGACAGCCGCTTATTTTGGCCACTTTCCACAATTTAAACTACCTGTTCTGCCCCGCGGACTTAGCAGGGAGCCTCAAGTATGTGTGAACCCCTTTGAAAATCGTTAAAATTACTCAGTTATGAGCAACTGAGTAAGAGAAAGATAACCAGTATGTGAAGTATCTGTTTCCCCTGTGACTACAGAGTAGCGTTGGCAACATGAGACTGAAAATGTCACGGAGATATCCCCTTCTGTGCCATATGAGCCGCCGGGGGACTGGTCAGAGTTGGATACAATGTGCGAAATTTTAATGCCCTAGTGAGCTCCTGTGTTAAACAGGTTTTAGATCGTTGTCACGGATCTGGCAGCGCTCTTAAACCATTTTCACACAACGGGCTAACCTTGAGATTGTCTTACAGAAGATAGCAATCGCATACAGCAAGGTGCTGTCGATCAACAAACGACTGTACACTTTCAGAGAGTGAGTATGTGTATCATTCGCCAATTAGAAACGGCACTCTGTTGGCAAGGAAGATAAATAGATTCAAGCGGTTTTCGAAGTGCCCGAAATGTACGACGAGTGTTCAATAATTAATGTAACACACTTTTTTGCTCAGCCAATTTCGGTTGGAAAAAATGCGTAATTAGTTGTGAGGTATCGTGGGATATTCCCAATTCAGGTCCTATAGTTTCACGATGTTTGATACGTGGCGGCGCTATATGTAACCTTCAAAATGACGTCCTAGTGGAGGTGCGTTTCAAGCAGATAGCTGTCATTGAGTTTCTTTTGGTGGGAAAACAGGGGCATCGTAGGTATTCATAGGCGTTTGCAGATTGTCTTCGGATATCTCGCAATGAACAAAAGCACACTGAGTCTTTGGGAGAGGCGTCTGACATTATCGCAAGAAGGTCTCTCAAACCTGTCCTATCTCCCGTGTGCCCAACAGCCGTACACAGGTGTGACTCTTTCAATGTTGGAAAGTGCGAACACTCTCATTCGAGGTAATAGAATGATCGCAAACACCTAGCTCTTCAACTGGACGTCTCTGTTGACAGTGCTGACATACCCGTCCATCAGTTGGGGATACTAAAAAATGTGCGGTATTGTTTTAGCGTTATGAGACTAATCGCGGCAATTTTTTGTCGAATATCGTCACAGGCGATGAAACTTCGGTTCATCACTTTGAACCGGAAAGGCAATCCATGGACTGTCTTCACACCACTTCTTCTCCTCCGAAGAAGTTCAAAGCAGTACCCTCAGGTGGCAAAGTCATGGCGACGGACTTATGGATTCTGGAAGAGCCATTCTGTTTGATGTCACCCTCATGGTGAATTGTATTTTACTACTTCAGGAGATTGAAGAAACGACTTCAAGGTGTTTGTCGACACAAAAACGCAAACGGACGTCTCCTTCTTCATCACAACGCAGGGCCTCATAAATGTCTGCACACCCGAGAGAAGCTGACAAACTTCACTCATCTAACTTCCAGCCCGGATGTCACACCTTCAGAATTCAATCTGTTTGTTACTATGAAGGGTGCACTCGGCTGTAACCAATGCGGGGATGTCGGAGAGATTATTTATGCAGCAAGACGGTGGCTCCGACCTCGATCAGTAGAGTAGTCCCATGCTGACTTACAGGTCCTTTCCGTAAGGCGGGATAAGGACGTCAACGTGGATGTTATGTTGAAAAATACGGCTTTGTAGCCGAAAGAGTGGGGAATAATATGGTGTACTGGAATCCTGAATATGATCAACTTGCTTTCAGAAAAAAAAATGATGCCTTACTTACTGAACGCTCCTCGCATTATCGACCTGGTCCAACGCGTGTCGTTACTCGTCAATGTACGCGACTTTTCCCTATCTTTCGGGCCTCCATAGACTGTGTTCCTGGGCCCCAGCTAATTTTTATTAGCCGTTCCATTGCGGTGAACAGGGATATGTGTAAGACGCAATATGGTTAGCAAGTAGTGCTGGATGGTATAGCTGCACATCAGTCATTTTACGTCACTGAATGGCGGAATGACTTGAAGCACTGTGGCTCGCCTAACCGCAATAACAATACACAGTGGTCGAGAATGACTCCTAGCACAAATTCGTTGTTGGCTAACGTAGGTGGCTCAGGTGGAGTCAGTGTTCCTCCCCCCCCCCCCCCCCCTCTCTCGCTCCGTTTCTGCCTCTGGATCCCGGGTTCGATACCCCGCCGGATTGGGGATTGTTCTCTCCTCGAGGACTGGGTGTTTGTGTTTACATCATATTAAGCATCATCATCATCATCATCATCATCATCATCATTCGTGACAGTGAATACAATGGACTGTGAAAAAATTGGGACTTTGTACGGGCGCCCCACAACCCATCATCATCATCGTCATCTCTCTCTCTCTCGCCTGTGTGTGTGTGTGTGTGTGTGTGTGTGTGTGTGTGTGTGTGTGTGTGTGTGTGTGTGTGTGCGAGCGGGCGCATCTGTGTCTGTGTCACGCATTCGGCCAATACAAGGTCAGACGACTTCCCAATCACGTGATACACGAAATTTTTCCATTCGTCCTAGCGAAAGAACTACTTTCACTCCAAGGTTACTAGTATCATGAATTAATTGCGTATCCTATTCAAAGCAGAAAAAGAAAAAAAAATGTGTTTGCTTCAGATAAAACTTGCCGGCTCAGAGGTCTTGCTCGATACATAAAACTGTTACTTGAAATTTCGTCTCTGACTGCTGGGAACATCTTCGGAGATAAAATAGCAACTGCTGGGTGTCTCCTACAGTCACGGACTAAATTTTGAAATGTGCCTATTAACGCAGCAGTTTCATTTATAACCGCTTATGTGTTGTTTGTAATAGATGGCGATATTTACCTTTGCCATACTTCACAATAGTCTGATATAATCAGTTTTGATTAGTCGATACAAGCAGCGTAGCAACTTCTTTGCTTCGTCACCGATCGTATTTTACGTCTTTGGCGAGTCAGCTTGTTTTCGATCAGTGGGAATCGTTCGAGGTTTCATGCCCATGTGGTGTTCCTTATTTGAAAGAGGAATTCGACAATACTGAGTTTTATTCGAGTCTATGTGATGACTGGGTCGACTGTCGACTGGGTCGACTGGATGGTTGTGAAATGGAGCCGTATTTGAAGACAAGCTTGCTTTTGTCCGGTGGGGGTCTTGCTGCTATACAGATTCTTCAGTGACTGAAGAATCGGGTGAGACGAGTTTATTTTACGTGCCGTGGTGAGGTTATTGCATGCCGAGGTCGGATTGGAAGCTGCGATCACTACGAGCATAGGAATAGGGATGTGTACTTACGTGTGGTAAGATAGGACCTCATAGGTTGCTAGTGCTTGAGTGGATGGAAGATGATAATTGTGTCGTACGTGATTACTTCACTTAGATGGGCTACACATTCATAAATATTATCCTCTATTTAAGTACGGGTGCAAAACAACTTGCAATTAAACTCCGAGATGCGAATACAATGTTTCTATTGTTGGTTGTAAACCTAAATCATGTACTTGGTGCTTTGACTAGCCCTGTGGGGTTCTACTCTCACTTCCTTGTATGAAGTTCAACACATTTGCTCATCGTCTCACATCTTTCTTTGTAATTATAAAATATCCCTCCACTTCTTTGTTTTAAGCCGCTAGAGTGTGCCACGCTGTGTGGGTACCATCTTGTGGCAAGTTATACGATCGCTTCACGTTCCACAATGACTCAGGGTATATTGGAAATCAGTAAATGAACTCCGATATAATAACTCACAGAAAATAATCAGCTTCATTTCTTTGTATGCTGTTAATTTTCAGGTGCTGCTAAAGGGAGGTCGATGTTATGCTAATTGCTGTTGATAAAACATTGTGCTGCATAACATCTCACACACACTGAAGTCGCATTCTGGAAAAGGACGGCTCAAACCCGCGCCTGCCATCCGATTTAGATTTTCTGTGATTTCCCTAAATCGGCTGAGGCAAATGTCGTGATGGTTCCTTTGAAAGAGCACAGCCGACTTCCTTCCCCATCCTTCCCTAATCCGATGGGACTAATGACCTCGCTGTTTTGTCCCTTCCCACAAATCAACCAACGAACCAGTCTTACCCACTGCTGCGATGCGAAGTAGGAATGAGAGTCAGGATTTATACCATCACTCACATGATTTAAATATTTTTGCATACTAAATCTAGTATTATAAGATAGAAGAAACACCCTCTTTGCACAGCTGGTCGCTATTTGCATACAGCTAACACACGTTAAATGTAGTCCGCTGTGTATTTATATTCAAATCTACGAGTAAGATGGCGTATCCAAATTGAATAATACGTTTTGCATTTCGTGAAAGTATCAGGGCTTGAAATTACGACTTATGGGAGCAGTTCAAACTTTTTTAACATAAAGAAACACACCTTTTAACGTTAGCGAATAGTTTTGTACATCGATCACGGCTTCTCAGCTCGGAAATTTCAACTGAAATCGTATTTTGTATGGTCAAAACGTGTTTGGTTTTACGGGCGATTTGCGTAAATGGTACACTACTCTGAACTACTCTGAACCAACAGCACGTATCAACTCTACGAGGAGTAGTTATAAGTTTTTAATCATCACCTCGAGTAAATGAAGTTACGTAATCACTTTTTTGTTTGTTCGCAGGGACATGTCTGCAGTCCTGGTATACACTAAAATCTTCAAGGCAAATAAGCCCCACAATAATTACCGCTATGCGAGACTTAAGATAATATATGTGTTTCACAATGTACCTAGAAATGCGACACTGGTCAGGTTCATATACCCTGGAGTACAACATCATATAGAGATCAACAACTGAATACAGCAAGTGAGCTGCTTTAACCGACGTAAGATATATCGGGCATTAGATCTGCTATAATTTAGAATTGTCTTAAGGTCCATAAGCATGAAGAGCAAATAAGAACCAGTGACAGATTAAAAGGAGAAAAACAATCACAACTCTACTTCTACTACTACTACTACTACTACAAACTCTATTTCCAGCTGAATACCCTAGTGATTGCCCTTCTTAACAACTTCAAAAACCAGTGACCACCAGTAAACGTAACCTGGAAACAAAATGAAGCACAAACAATTAAATTTAGTAGTAAAACTATAAATATGAGCACCATCGCCTATCGAGTTATTAGAAAAAATTGGTAACTGAGACCACACAATTGCGGATGCGGTACAACATAACCATGAGCAGCGTCACCCTGTTGCTGTTTGATAAGGCAATTTGAGGAAATGTTTGCAAGCAAAGACTAGCCCTTTCCACGGATATGCTTGTACGGGTATCTAATCCGCTGCTAATGAATATTACTAACAAAAATATGGTTCAAATGGGTCTAAGCACTACGGGACTTAACATCGAAGTCATAATTCCCCTAGACGTAGAACTACCTAAACCTAATTAACTTAAGGACATCACACACATCCATGCCCGAGGCAGGATTAAGTCCTGCGACCGTAGCAGCAGCGCGGTTCCGGACAGAGGCGCCTAGAACCGCTCGGCCCCAGAGGCCGGGTATTACTAACACCGACTAACTTGTACACGATACAATTACAAAGACGTATCACCATCGCACCAGACTTAATATGTGCTGGGCTACTCGGCCTAGTACATGAAACCACATAAATATTTAAAGAGCAGCTAGAGAGAACGTAACCACAGCTTAACAAATGTCAAAATAATTCCTTTCAAGAAAAACTACACAAGTGCAACAACGTATCACTAAAAGTGATAAACTCTTAGCCCCTGCTCGTCTTCCCTTAACAAGAGAAAACACCAAAGGAAAACAGAGCGACATTGAACATGCAAACATCGTCGGCTGGAAGATAATCAACGATGGCTACTACACTCGTCAAAAACAGAAAATATATAAGAACAAAACCACTCGTAGGAGTTATCAACGACAACAACTGCACACACCACCGTGCAGGCTCCGTCTACTCATTGCTCGCCCGCCGGGTTGCCGCTGGAGTTCCTCTGGCTAACGCTAGAGGGCTATGCCCGCTTACCCAGTACACAAGTCTGAAGCGACGGGTGTCTTCAAATAACACTGTAGCCCACCACGGCCGATGACAATGGAAAACACTCAAAAGAACAACACGAAGGAGGTTGCCAGAATGCAATTTTCACTCTGCAGCGGAGTGTGCGCTGATATGAAACTTCGTGGCAGTTTTAATCTGGCAGGAAGTTTCATATCAGCACACACTCCGCCGCAGAGTGAAAATCCCATTCTGGAAACATCCTCCAGGCTGTGACTAAGCCATGTATCCACAATGACCTTTCTTTCAGGAGTGCTAGTTCTGCAAGGTTCACAGGAGAGCTTCTCTAAAGTTTGGAAGGTAGGAGACGAGGTACTGGCAGAAGTAATGCTGTGAGGACGGAGCGTGAGTCGTGCTTGGGTAGCTCAGTTGGTAGAGCACTTGCCCGCTAAAGGCAAAGGTCCCGAGTTCGAGTCTCGGTTCGGCACACCGTTTTAATCTGCTAGGAAGTTCCACGAAGAGGGTTGGTTATTGAACACTCGTGCGGCCTATCCTAGAATATTGCTTAAATGTGTAGGAGGCTAACATAAGGTACTGAACATATACAAAGAAGAGCAGTACCAATGGTTACAGGTTTGTTTGTTCCATGGGAGAATGTCACGGAATGCTGAGGAAGTTGAATTTTAAGATGGAGCAAACTATCTTGAGAATGTATGCTTACAAAATTTCAAGAGGCTGCATTAAATGACGAATCTCAGTATTTACTATAACACCTTGCGTATCGCTCCCGTAGGGATCACATTAATTACAGCGCACACTGAGTAGTTTATAGAGTCACTCTTCCCGCAGTTCGTGCTTGACAGGAAAGGGAAGAATCCTTAATAACCGGTATAGTGAGAAGTACCGTCTGCCATACACTTCAGAGTGGTTTGCATCTTGTGGGTTTGGAAGTAGTTCTGACCATCAAAAAATTAAAAAGACTTCATAAGCAATCTGATCCATGAGATTTGAAAAGCCCTGACGGCGGACATTTTACGGAACGTCGGTGTCAGAAGACAAACACATAGCTAGAATAAGGAAAATGTCAACACTAGTGGTAAAACTTGTGCAAAAGTAGCGTCTCGTACCCAACAGTGCTTCACAGTCTAACTGGAGTTCAGCTAGTGAGTTTTTTCGCGAGCATCAAATGCAGCACTCGAGGATAACATCGAAATGACATGCAGGGTGTTGGGACTGTCTTTGCTACTGATCCCTCAAATTATATATTGTGTCAGTCACTTCAGTAATCGCAATATGAAACAACCTGTCATTGTTTCTGATTTAAGAACGCATTTTAAAGTTTGCATATTGAAGTATATGTATCAGTTTTCTGCTGCTGTGGACAACGACAAATCGAATTTGAAAACGGATCACCAAAATAGTGCAATTAAGTAACATTAGCTGCAGCTATTCAGCATGCAAGTGCTGAGAAAAAAGTTGCAGGAAAACAAATCAGTCTCCAAAACGGGTTTATCGATCGGCTTATGGTGATTTACTGAGCTCACACACCTCAGAAATAGAGCGGATGTGTTTACATAAGATCGTTATTTTCGCTAATAGTCCTGTCATTTCTATAGCAATGGGAACTTGGTATTTTCTCTACGAAGCGCGCTAGTCGGAACGAATTTCTTTCTTCTGACTTGACAAACTCACTCTGAGATTCCCGCCATCTTCGTCTCCATTCTTTCAGGGCAAGTCATCACGAGTCCGCAGCTGATAATGTTTCTGGAAACAAGTCCTCCACCGTTACAGATGTCATTTTTTTTACGTTGCCTCAGACGAAAAGTGAAGACCCAAAAAATATCGTCGTGTGTCAGTTGACCTCGGACACGTACATGCCGTCTGCATGGTATGTGAGTGACTAGGGTTGCAGTTCTCTGTGGCAGGCAGAAGGGCCACTGGTATATTAGTGTTGTTCGTGTTCAGCTTTGTCAGCAGGCCTCGTAGGTTATATGAGGGGCGTAAACAGCTTCAGACGATGAGTGATCACTCTCAAGGACAGGGATGGGTTGTTGTGGAGGAAGAGACCAGACAGCGAGGTCATCGTCTCAGCGGATTAGGGAAGGACGGGGAAGGAAGTCGGCCGTGCCCTTTCAAAGGAACCCTTTCAAAGGAACCATCCTCGTATTTGCCTGGAACGGTTTAGGAAAATCGCGGGAAACCTAAATCAGGATGGCCGGACGCGGGATTGAACCGTCGTCCTCCCGAATACGAGTCCAGTGTGCTAACCACTGCGCTACCTCGCTCGGTCAAGGACAGGGAGATGCTGCATATTCATCTGAGACAGTGTTACCTGTACCTTAGTTTGATAATAGCACGTTGTGAGTCGCCATTTGGCCGGCTGATTTAATCGTGTATTATCCAAATTTGTGAGGTATTCGTATGCTACAGATCCAATGTTCGACTGCGCTGGAATGTCAGGGCAGACATACTCTCGTCAAGGTTCCGGTTGACCACGTCTGACAGCCACAATGTGCACCAAGCACACCACAACCCCTTGAAACCTGCGCTTGCCATTCGAGAAGAAGCACCAATGTACTCCCTGCAACATTCTGTGCCATCCCGCAATCCCGCACCGTTAGTCGGAGAGAAGCACCATCCGGATTAGGGTATTAGCGTTCCATGTGTAGGCTGCCCCTAAATCAGACAACAAAAACAGTTGCATTTGGAGTGACACTGTAGCTGGGAAGGACTGCTGATGAATGCCATTGCATTATGTTCAGCGACGCATCGCGGCTCTGCACTACCTCGGATGACCATCGTCAGCGAGTATGGCAGCGACTTCGAGAGTGGTCCCATGACAGACTCAGTCGGATAGACCGTCTGCCATGTAAGCAGAGATCTCGGGTTCGAGTCCCGGTCGGGGCACACATTTTCAACTGTCCCCGTTGGTATTTATCAACGCCTGTAAGCAGCGAATGGTCTAGGTTTCATTCGGACATGTCCGCAAGAACAGATACCATCTTCATATAGATAAGGATTACCGGCCAATGATCTTCAGTGCGGATGCACTCACATTGCCCGATCTGTCACGCGAGTCAGTAGATTGACAGCCGCGAGTAATGAGTATAATATACTCCTGGAAATGGAAAAAAGAACACATTGACACCGGTGTGTCAGACCCACCATACTTGCTCCGGACACTGGCGCTAGCTGCGCAGCATTTGTGCACCGCCGCCGTCAGTGTCAGCCAGTTTGCCGTGGCATACGGAGCTCCATCGCAGTCTTTAACACTGGTAGCATGCCGCGACAGCGTGGACGTGAACCGTATGTGCAGTTGACGGACTTTGAGCGAGGGCGTATAGTGGGCATGCGGGAGGCCGGGTGGACGTACCGCCGAATTGCTCAACACGTGGGGCGTGAGGTCTCCACAGTACATCGATGTTGTCACTAGTGGTCGGCGGAAGGTGCACGTGCCCGTTGACCTGGGACCGGACCGCACCGACGCACGGATGCACGCCTAGACCGTAGGATTCTACGCAGTGCCGTAGGGGACCGCACCGCCACTTCCCAGCAAATTAGGGACACTGTTGCTCCTGGGGTATCGGCGAGGACCATTCGCAACCGTCTCCATGAAGCTGGGCTACGGTCCCGCACACCGTTAGGCCGCCTTCCGCTCACGCCCCAACATCGTGCAGCCCGCCTCCAGTGGTGTCGCGACAGGCGTGAATGGAGGTACGAATGGAGACGTGTCGTCTTCAGCGATGAGAGTTGCTTCTGCCTTGGTGCCAATGATGGTCGTATGAGTGTTTGGCGCCGTGCAGGTGAGCGCCACAATCAGGACTGCATACGACCGAGGCACACAGGGCCAACATCCCGGCATCATGGTGTGGGGAGCGATCTCCTATACTGGCCGTACACCTCTGGTGATCGTCGAGGGTACACTGAATTGTGCACGGTACATCCAAACCGTCATCGAACCCATCGTTCTACCATTCCTAGACCGGCAAGGGAACTTGCTGTTCCAACAGGACAATGCACGTCCGCATGTATCCCGTGCCACCCAACGTGCTCTAGAAGGTGTAAGTCAACTACCCTGGCCAGCAAGATCTCCGGATCTGTCCCCCATTGAGCATGTATGGGACTGGATGAAGCGTCGTCTCCCGCGGTCTGCACGTCCAGCACGAACGCTGGTCCAACTGAGGCGCCAGGTGGAAATGGCATGGCAAGCCGTTCCACAGGACTACATCCAGCATCTCCACGATCGTCTCCATGGGAGAATAGCAGCCTGCATTGCTGCGAAAGGTGGATATACACTGTACTAGTGCCGACATTGTGCATGCTCTGTTGCCTATGTCTATGTGCCTGTGGTTCTGTCAGTGTGATCATGTGATGTATCTGACCCCAGGAATGTGTCAATAAAGTTTCCCCTTCCTGGAACAATGAATTCACGGTGTTCTTATTTCAATTTCCAGGAGTGTACTGTGTGGATAGTAAGTTGGTAGTGTGGGTCTCACGGGGAGCGTGCTAGAGATAAGTCCCTGCAGTCGCACTATCCTGTGTCCTCGGTGGCTCAGTCGGATAGAGCGTCTGCCATCTAAGCAGCAGATCTCGGGTTCGTGTCTCAGTCGGGGCACACATTTTCAACTGTCCCCGTTGATATTTATCAATGTCTGTAAGCAGCTAATGGTCTGGATTCCTTCGTAATTTCATTGTATGAGTGATGCTGAGGGGCCCCTGAGGTCAATAAGATTACCAGGTGATATAGGTCATTTGCGGAACCAAAAATGGCTCTAAACACTATGGGACTTAACATCTGAGGTCATCAGTCCCCTAGACTTAGAACTACTTAAAACTAACTAACCTAAGGACATCACACATCCATGCTCGTGGCAGGATTCGAACCTGCGACTGTGGCAGGACTGAAGCGCCTAGAACCTCTCGGCCACAGCTCGGACATTAATTCCGTCGTAGTGACAGTATCTATAATATAGAAAACCAGTTACAATATGTGTAGAAAATTAGTGAAGAACAATCTGGATCACAATGTTTATTTTATTTAAAATTGATGGTTTCGGCCTAGTATTAGGCCATCTTCAGAAAGGCACCATCAGCTGAAGTTGACGCAGCAGTTGCAGCGACTGGGGTCTGCTTACTCTCCTAGAAATCGTCAACTTCAGCTGATGGTGCTATTCTGAATATGGCCCAACACCAGACCGAAACCGGTCGTTTTAAATAAAATAACCACTGTGATTTAGACTCTTTTTCACTAATTTTATATAGCTTACAAGATCGCTGTTCTTAGAAAACGTTACCAAAAATTTTGGCCAGGTTGGAAATGCCCAACCGATTCAGTGCTTGCATCCAGGCTGGAGCAGATGCAACGTCATACTGATAAGTTGGCACATACTACCAAGTTCTTTGTAGTTTTGACTCGATTTTGTAATCATTGAAATAATATCAGCTGCTCTCTGTCATCCAGCGAATCATCATTCTGTTTCTCCATCCACCCCTTCTAAGTGCTACAATTTTTATTGTCTGGCTTTTTATTAATGTGTATTTATTTTGGAATGTGAGCATTTTTGGGTAATCATTACCTGATAGCAACACATAAGTAGCTTAGAACTACACTTAGTGTCTTCATAACACTTTAACTGGTGTAACCTAAGGCGGTTTGTCTGTGCAATAATTCCTAATGGCGCCGTGCTCCCTGCAGGCGATGCCTACGTTCGCTAAGTCTTTGTTTATTTTTACGTAACCTCATTATCGAAAACTCATCTTCATACAGCCTAAACAATATAAAGACGCCTCAAACATGAAAATAAATGCCGAAATTCCATATTCTAGTTGAAACGAAGCTGTAACATGACGTAACGTTGGCAATCATAAGCATGAATCAGCAGTTTCTAATATCGGTCTATGTGTGGTGCTCATTATACTTAATTTTGTACTCTATGTGTTTATTTTCTTGTTCTTCTTAGCGCAGCCATCCTTTCAGCAGTTCTTCCTGATTCTGCCTGCTCTCTACCGAGCTGAGGGATTTCATTTCTCGTGTTTGACCTGGTCTTCATTCCTTGAGGTTCAGTGCTCGTATATTAACTGAACTTCATTTGTATCCGTTTTCTCTGTCCATTAGATCATTGTATGTCTTTATTTGCAGTATTGTTAATTTAATTTCACATGTACTTTTGCATGTTCTAGGAAAGTACAAAGATTATTCGGCAGAGAAACTGTGCAAAGAATGTGTATCTGCCTTTAAATAAACTTCGTGTAAAGAAATGGGGAAATTATATACGAGTTTTTGGGCAAAATTTTCAAATAAGTAGAAGGAGTGGTATGTGGCTTTGTTAAAGTTGTTCCGAAGTATGTCACTGGTCAACGAGTTGAGAGATGCTGCTCTAGCTGCTTGCGATAACTGAAACGCTTGAAGAAATTATCGTATGGCACTTACCACCTGAAAATTGATGTTCAGGAAACGTGACATTTGTTCCCTGTGGCATGAAGCCTACTTGAGTATTATGAATAACAGACTGTTGGATAAATAACTATAATCAATTTTACCCGCTCTCCAGATGGAGAGCCGTTAATATCTTTGCCTGTTAGTTGTGTGCTCATGCCTTCTTGATTTTTTTTGAATTCTATCAATAAGTGTGAAAAATTAACATCCCTAAGACTTACCATACTTGCAGAAACCATAAAAATTGTGGTTGCCTAAAATCATATGATGTTGGTAGGAGATGGGCGGTGGGCTAATTTAGTCGTCTTGAAAACTGAGATTCAGTTTTTCGTGGGCAAACTAGTAAATGGATAGTACTAATCGCCTTAATAAAGTAACAGATATAAACGAAAGAACTAATTTTGTCACACATGGTTCGTCTTTGATTCTTCTACGAACTAAAGCGTCTGCAAGTACCTACCTAGTAAAAGATTTTGATTTAGGTTAATTGCTAGTGTTTCGAATTATTACTGACGTACGCGCTGGAATGTAAATAACTTATAAAATAATGCAGAAGTGTCAGTTGCAATTTAAGTTTATGTATTAATAGAAATTGACATATATCACTTGCAAGTACCTGTGTAGTAAAATATTTTCATCTAGGTTAATTGTTTGTGTTTCGAATTATTGCTGATACACTCAATAATGTTCGTAACTTACAAAATAATATGCCAGTGGCAGTTCAGGTTGAGTTTATGAATTCATGGAAACTGACGTATGTAATTTATTTTCTGAAGGTCATCGTTTAATGAAACAGCTGTTTGTTAAGAAATAACGGTTTCTTGATATAGACCGTCATCAGGTTCTAAAATATTGAAATATTTAGCCCGTCTTCACAATTTCCGTGACGTTACAGATCTGCATATAGTTACAGCAGTGGTCCTGCTAATGTAACTGCATATCAATTACTTTGGTACATATGCAATAGTCCTTTCCAAGAGTGAAACTGCGTGTTAAGAGTATTCTGTCATATAGCGGAATAATTAAGCCACAACCTCCAGAAAACTCAACTTCTATAAAACTGTAATGTCTGGGAGATGGCGAATGGTTCTTGGACAAATGACACATCAGATTTTTACTCCTGCTGATGTTTAGCTCATTCTATCTGTTATATTTCTCTGTTCACAGTGAAATATGGCGACGAATGCGTGGGCAGTATCGCACAGTGTTCATTTTGTTGATGGTGAAATTGAAAAGATGCAGGATTAAATCCGATACGAACAATTTACGCCTCTGTAAAAGCGCCGAGGTGTCCGCAGGCTTAAGAACGGGCGCCGCAGCGTCAAAAGAGACGTTCTCTCCCATTATGTAGAAAGGGGAAAAAAAGAAAATTGCTCTTAATAATGAAAAATTTACGCCACCTTTTCAGATAAATTCTGACGACGAAAAAGCCGTCCACAGCCGGTTTATGATCCGGTTATTAAGGGGCGAGCGATGTTGGTGTGCTACCAATTAGCGATATCAGACACGACCACTAATTGGAAGAAAAGAAAATAAGAAGGTTGGACGAGAGAGATTGGAAACAAGTGGGAAGCTGTGGACAGACTGGGGAAAACATTTAGAAAAGCGATGGAAAAACTCTACCTGGCAGTGTAATTTTCAAACAATAAAGTATCAATGAAACGTCACAACATTACAAGGGATTTGCTTTCAAATATAATCCCACGAGCTACGGAAAATTACTCAATGTTTCGAGTGAAAGGATTACTCATCAGGTGCCAACCTGTTACTGCCCAGTCTAGCTCGTCCAAGAGGAGCAACTCAGCATGTTGTACTTGAGTGAGTGATCTAAAGTTATCCGGAAATATATTTAGATGTCTAATTCCTACAACTATCGTATGTTATCAGTTATTAGTGTTCAGATATCTAATTACCACAACTATCCAATGTTATCAGTTATTAGAAGACGAATGCGTTTGAGAGTGAACAGATGTCTTCACTATAGGACGTAGATGCTAGTTGATTCAGTTCGTACAGCTCTAACATGATATCCGAGCTATTATAAAAAATTCTGTCAATGGTTACTGTTTTGTAGGTCACACAAGAATGCAGTATTACGTGGGGATGTTACACTGTCTGGAAGAAACTACGCAGCATAAAACGTGTATATGGTTTCAAAGCAAGCTTTGATGTAGGATATTTATCGGATGACTGCGCACCAGGTTCATACAGCTCAACCAGTACCTCAAGAAAAATGTATAAAATGACAACCACTGTAACACCCGAAAATGTGATGAAATGAAATGGAATGTTGTGTGGCGAGGGCCTCCGGTGGGGTAGACCGGTCGCCTGGTGAAAGTCTTTTTAGTTGACGCTACTGCGGCGACCTGTGGGTCGATGGGGATGATATGCTGATGAAGACAACGCAACAACCAGTCCCCGAACGAAGAAAATCTCCAACACAACCGGGAATCGAACTCGGGCCCTTTTCATAGTATTCCGCCGCACTGTCCACCGAGCTATCGAGGCGCACTGTAAACTTCATAAATTGCATGTACATTCTCCTGTGAGCCGCAATATATCAGTAGCACACAGAGGTGACAAGTCACGGGAAGTATTGAATATACAAGGTATAAAGGCACAGTGCACTGGCGGTGTTGTCTTTGTACTCAGATGATTCACGTGAAAAGGTTTCCGGCGTGATTATGGCGAACAACTCTGAACGCAGAACAGTAGTTGGAGCAAAGACGCCTGTGAAGTTCCATTTCAAAAATCGTTTGGGAATTCCGTATTCCGAGATCTCTAGTGTGCCGAAAATATCAAATTTCAGGCATTACCTCTCAACACAGACAAGGCAATGGCCGACGGCCTTCACTTAACGACCCGGAGCAGCGGCGTTGACATTAAGTTGATAGCGCGTAGAAATACATATGGGACGTACGACGAACGTATGTCTTAGAGCAGTGCGGCTGTGGCAGGAGACGACCGACGCGCGTGCCTTTGATAATAGCACGACATCGCCTGCAGCGCCTCTCCTGGGCTCGTGACCTTATCGGTTGGTCCCCAAAAGTCTGGAAAATCGTGACCTGATCAGACGAGTCACGATTTCAGTTCATAAGAGCTGATGGTTGCGTTAGAGTGCGGCGCAGACACCAAGAAGCCATAGACCCAAGTTGTCACCAAGGCAAAAGGAGGTCCAACATGATGTTAGGAGGTATCCCACGGCTTTCGTCACCTCAGTATCTGTGATTCTTTGCTATGTTTTTAATAGCCACCATCAAGATGTCGTATGACTATGCCTCCGTACTGAGGTCTTCTAAGCGCAAAAAGCTAATAAACACCGCATAACCCTGAGGTGTGTATGGCTATTAAATTAAATTCTAATTCCATGTCAGACAATGTCACCTCCACATCACGCCTCGATACTCTGTTGTCACTGGTCAGCATAACATAAGCCTCAAACCCATGTCTTCTTCCTTGAGAGAATAACTTCTAATATTACGTCATTCGTTGTATTTCAGCAGTAGGTTTTCATAAAACAGTTCTAAGCAAATATTCAGCCATAAGAGGATTTTTGACATGGTTATAGTTCTTAAGTAGCTACCCAAATAAAAGGATTGCCTGGGCACGGTATTGCTGACGTTGATGAGGTACTCGCTAGATGTTTTCTTTATTTCTACTGCCGCGAAGTCCAAAAACTTGTTTAAAGCAACTCTCTGTGATCGTCTATCTTGTGCTAGCCTCTTCATTACCGTAGAATTATCGCAACGTACTGCCATTCGAAGCTGTCTGCTGTAACCTTTCTCTCCAACTTTACTCCCCACACTTCCCTTCATAACACCGCTGACTATCACAGATCAGTATATGTCCTATCAGTCGAACACATCTTTAAGTCACTTTGTGGCATAATGTTATTTATTTTGTCCTCAGTTCGATTCAGTACCTCTTCATTATTTCTGTGACCTATCATCTAGAGAGGACATAAAGTGTAGAATTGCGATGGAAAGGATAGCGTACCTGAAGAAGAGATATTTGTAAACATTGAGTATAGATTTAAATGTCAGGGATTCTTTTCTTAAAGTATTTGTATGGAGTGTAGCCACGCATGGAAGTGAAACATGGGCGAAAAATACACAAGATGACAATAGAAGCTTCCAAAATGTGGTGCTACAGAAGAATGCTGAAGATGAGATGGGTAGATCACATAACTAATGAAGAGGTACTGAATAGAGTTCGGGAGAAGAGGAATTTGTGGCACAGCTTGACTAGAAGAAGTAATCGGTTGGTAGGACTCGTCCTGAGGCATCAAGGGCTTATCAATTTAGTATTGGAGGGAAGCGCGGAGGATAAAAATAATAGAGGGAGACCAAGGCATGGATACACTGAACAGAATCGGAAGGCTGTAGGTTGCAGTAGTTGCTCGGATATGAAGAAGCTTGCAACGGGTAGAGTATCATGGAGAGCTGCATCAAACCGGTCTCTGGACTGCAGACCACAACATCATCTAATCGTCAGCATTATTCTGTAGCACCACATTTCGGAAGCTTATTTTCTCTCCTATTGTTTATCGCCCCCGTTTCACTTTCATATCAGCCTATACTAAATAGAAATTCTTTTAGAAAAGTCTTACTGACACATTTTGTTAGTTGCAACATATTATACTTTTTGATAAAACCTCTCTTGCTACTGCGAATCCTCACTTGGACCATAGCCAAGCCAGTTATTGCGCAGTATAAATAGCAAAAAAGTCTACAAATTATAGTTTCTCAGTCTTTCAGACGAAAAGCTTTTGTCTGTGAAGCAGTACGGATGTTGAAAGCATCGTTCTTGTGACTCTCAGCTTCCCCTTTTCTGACATGATATCCTGCGAACCAAGGAGGAAGAGCATCGGGCAGATTCCACATTCCTAGATTTCCGAAAAGCGTTTGACACGTCGCCCCACTGGAGACTATTAATGGAGGTTCGAGCATAGGAACAGGTTTCCAGATACGTGACTGGTTCAAAGACGTCTTAAGTAATAGAATCCAGTATGTTGCCCTCGACGGCGGGTGTTCATCAGAGACAAGGATATCATCAAGCTAGTCCGAGGGAAGTGTGATACGACCGCTCTTTATCTCTATACACATAAATGTTCTGACGGACAAGGTGAACAGCAATCTGCGGCTGTTTGCTGATAACGCTATGGTGTACGGGAATGTGTCATCTTTGAGTGACTGTTGAGCGACACAAGATGACTTAGACAAAATTTCTAGTTGACGTGATGAATGAAAGCTTGCTCTAAATGTAGAAAGATGCAAATTAATGAAGATGAGTGGAAAAAAGAATCCCTTAATGTTCGAATACAACATTGGCAGTGTGCTGCTTTACAGTCACGTCTGTTAAATATCTAGGCGTAATGGTTGCAAGGTAGTGTGAAATGGAACGAGCACCTAAGGTCGGCAGTAGGGAAAGAGAATGATCGAGTTGTTTATTGGAAGGATTATAGGAAAACGTAGCTCATCTATAAAGAACACTGTTAAGTACTGCGCTACATCTACATGTACATCTACATCTACATGCCTCCTCAGCAATCCATACTTAAGTGCACGTCATAGGGTTCGTCGAACCACTGTCATTCAATTTCTCTACCGTTCCACTAACAGCGCGCGGTAAAAATGAACGTTTAAATCTCTCCGTGCGAGCTCGGATTTCTGTTATTTAATAAAATTGTCGTTTTTCCCTCTGCATGTAGATGTCGACGAAATATTTTTGCATTCTGAGGAGAACGTTGGAGATTGAAATTCCGTGAAAAGATCTCGCCGCAACGAAATATGCCCCTGGTTTAACGATTGCTACACCAACTTGCGTATCATATCTGTGACACCCTCTCCCCTACTTCGAGCTAATACAGAACGAGCTGCACTTCTCCGAACTTTTTTAGCGTCCTCCGTCAGTCCTATCTGTCAAGGGTACTTCAGCAAAGGACAGACGAGCCTAGTGTAACCAGTCTCTTTAGTACACCTGCTACATCTTCTGTATGTTCCACCAATAAAACGCTATCTTTGGTTGTCTTCCCCTCGACATTATCTATGTGATTTTTCCTGTCAATTTATGTTGTTCGTAATTCCTAGGTATTAAACTGAAATGGCAGTGCTTGGTTTCCCCACCAGGACGGATTAAAGATAGACATCGAAACAATTTAGAGGCGTGTTGGTAGACTTGTTAGCGCCAGGTTCTATTAAAATGGGGGTGTTAGGAAGATGCTTTGTCAATTCAAATGGGAATCGCTGGAGGGCAAAAAAATGGCTCTGAGAACTATGGGACTTTACATTTGAGGTCATCAGTCCCCTAGAACTTAGAACTCCTTAAACCTAACTAACCTAAGGACATCATACACATCCATGCCCGAGGCAGGATTCGAACCTGCGACCGTAGTGGTCGCTCGGTTTCAGACTGTAGCCCCTAGAACCGCTCGGCCACTCCGGCCTGCGATGGAAGGCAGACGATTTTCTTTTAGTGAAAAACTGCAGAAAGAAGTTAGAGAACTACCATTTGCCACAGACTGCAGAACCATTTGTGAGCAGAGGAAACTACTGGTATCTGCCATAAATCACACGGTTGTTTACTACGTATGTATGCAAGATGCTTTGTGAATTGAAATGGGAATTGCTGGAGGGCAGACGATTATGTTTTCTTGAAAAACTACAGAAAGAAGTAAGAGAACCACCATTTGCCACTGACTACAGAACCATTTGTGAGGAGAGGAAATTACTGGTATCTGCCATAGATCACACGGTTGTTTACTACGTATGTATGCAAGATGCTTTGTGAATTGAAATGGGAATTGCTGGAGGGCAGACGATTATCTTTTCTTGAAAAACTACAGAAAGAAGTAAGAGAACCACCATTTGCCACAGACTACAGAACCATTTGTGAGGAGAGGAAATTACTGGTATCTGCCATAGATCACACGGTTGTTTGCAGATCTAGAACTAGATGCATTGAATAACATAGGTTCCTCTCCTGCCTCACTCCCTTCACAACTACGGATTCCATTTCAGGTCATTATTACTTTTACATATAACTGCAGTCTAGTTTCTGTACAAATTGTAGATAGCTTTCTGCTCGATGTGTTTTCTAAATCTATTACAGCCAGTACTGTGAAAAGCTTTTTGTTAATGTGCATTCACTAAAAAAATACATTTCTCATTCTTCACTCTGTCTTCTAAGATGAATTATAGGGCCAATAATGCCTCGCATGTCTACATTTCTCCAAACTCCAAACGATCTTCCCTGAGCACTGTTTCTATCGGAGTTTCCTTTCTGCCATAAATAATTCGCGTTGGGATTTTACAACGATGATTTACTGAACTGATGGTTCCATAATATTCACACCTGTCAGCACCTGGCTTCATTGAAATTGGTGTTACTGTATTATTTTTTAAATGTGAGGGTATTTTTCTAGTCCCGTATATATTGTATACCAGGTAGAATATTTTTGACATGACTTCTCCAGGGACTAGTTTTACCGATTTTAAAAAGGCGTCTCATCCTCTGCTCTCAGGAGAAATTTCTTCCATTTGATATCAAAGTTCAATGCCACCATTTTTATCTTGAGAAAGGCTTACTTTTTTTAGTTTCAATGCGGGACGGGACAGGGGAGTTATCAATAATACTTGTAAACCAAGGGCAGCTACAGCTAAGGTACTTCTACATAATTTGTAAAACTTTCTAGAAGTAAAACCCAGCTGTCAAAGTGATGAACATATAGTTGCACGAAAGCACGTTAATCCACTATACTCGTATTTACACTGATCGTCCAGAACATTTTGGTCACCTACCTAATAGTCGGTATGTCCACCTTTGGCATGGATAACAGCGGAGATGCGTTTGTGGCATGGGACCTGTAGGGAGTTGGCACCACATTTGCGCACACAAGTCACCTAATTCCCGTAGATTCGGAGGAGGGATGGGTGGTGAGCTCAGACGCCACATTCAATCACATCCCATATGTGTTCGATCAGGTTCATATCTGGCCAGTTAGGGGGGCAACACATCAATTGGAACTC